>NW_019942709.1:69129-80072 GCF_002910315.2 Salvelinus sp. IW2-2015 | reverse complement strand
TTTGGATGGAGGTGTGACCAGGTACTAGGGATGGAGGGTGACCAGGACTAGGGATGGAGGTGGTGACCAGTACGAGGATGGAGTGTGACCAATACTAGGGATGGAGGTGTGACCAAGTACTAGGATGGAGGTGTGACCAGGTACAATAGGGATGGAGGTGTGACCAGGTACTAGGGATGGAGGGTGTGACCAGTACTAGGGATGGAGGTGTGACCAGGACTAGGGATGGAGGTGTGACCAGGTACTAGGGATGGAGGTGTGACAGGTACTAGGGATGGAGTGTGGACCAGGTACTAGGGATGGAGTGTTGACCAGGTACTAGGGATGGAGGTGTGACCAGGTACAGGGATGAGGTGACCAGGTACTAGGATGGGGGTGTGACCACGTACTAGGGATGGAGAGTGTGACCAGACTAGGGATGAGGTAGTGACAGGTACTAGATGGGGTTGACAGACGGTGAGGTGACAGACTAGGATGGAGTGTGACAGAAGAGTGTGACCAGGTACTAGGATGAGGTGTGACCAGGTACTAGGGATGGAGGTGTGACCAGTACTAGGGATGGAGGTGTGACTTAGAATGAGTTTACCAGTACTTTTAGTAGTGGTAGCGGTAGTTGTATTGTAGTAAAAGTAGTATAGTATCAGTAAAGTATAGTTAGTATAGTAGTAGTATCAGTAGCAAGTAGTAAGTAGTAGTTAGTAGTTAGTAGTAATAGTAGTAGTAGTAAATAGCAGTAGTAGTAGTTAGTAGCAGTTAGTAGTAGTAGTAGGTAGTAGTAAGTAGTAAGTAGTAAGTAGTAGTAGTAGTAGTAGTAGTAGTAGTATAGTAAATAGCAGTAGTAGTAGTAGTAGCAGTAGTAGTAGTAGTGGTAAGTAGTTAGTAGCAGCAGTAGATCTTTCAGTAGTGGTAGTGGTATAGTAGTGTTAGTAGCAGTAGTTAGTGATTAGTAGAGCAGTAGTAGATAGTAGTAGTAGTAGTAGTATCAGTACGTAGTAGTAGTAGAGTAGTAGTCAGTATAGTAGTAGTAGCAGTAATAGCAGTAGTAGTAGTAGTAGCAGTAGTAGTAGTAGTGGTAAGTAGTAGTAGCAGCAGTAGATCTTTTTAGTAGTGGTAGTTGGTAGTTGTAGTAGCAAGTAGTATAGTGTTAGTACAGTAGTAGTAGTTGTAGTAGCAGTAGTAGTAGTAGTAGTTAGTCGAGTAGTAGTAGTCAGTAGTAGTTAGTAGATATATCAGTAGTATAGTAGTAGGTAGTAGTAGCAGTAGAGTAGAGTAGTATCAGTAGCAGTAGTAGTAGTAGTAGTAGTAAGTAGCATTAGCAGTAGTAGTAAGTAGCAGTAGTTAGTACAGTGTAGCAGTAGTGACAGTAGTAGTAGTTAGTATTAGTAGCTAGTAGCATAGTAGCAGTAGTAAGTAGCAGTAGTTAGTAGTAGTAGTAGTACAGTAGCAGTAGCAGTAGTAGTAGTAGCATAGGTAGTAAGTCAGTAGCAGTATAGTAGTAGCAGTAGTAGTAGTAGTAGTAGTAGTAGCAGTAGCAGTAGTAGTAGTAGCATAGTATCAGTAGCAGTATAGTAGTAGTTGTAGATAGCAGCTAGTATAGTAGTAGTAGTATAGTAGATCAGTAGCAGTATAGATAGCAGCAGTAGCGAGTAGTAGTAGTAGTAGTAGTAGCAGTAGTAGTAGTATCAGCAGCAGCAGTAGTAGCAAGTAGTAGTAGTAGAGTAGTATAGCAGTAGTAGTAGTAGTAGTAGTAGTAGTAGTCATAGTAGTAGTAGTAGCAGTAGTAGTAGTATCAGTAGTAGTATATCAGTAGTAGTAGTAGTAGTAGTAGTAGTTGTAGTAGCAGTAGCAGTAGTACCAGTGTTAGTAGTAGTAGTAGTAGTAGTATAAGCTGTAGCACTAGTAGTATCGTATAGTAGTGTAGTAGTAGTAGTAGTAGTTGTAGAAGCAGTAGTAGCAGCAGCAGTAGTAGTAGAGTGTATCAGTAGTAGTAGTTGTATTAGCAGTAGTAGTAGTAGTAGCAGTAGATAGTAGCAGTAGCAGTAAGATGTTAGTAGTAGTAGTATCAGTAGTAGTAGTAGTTGTAGTATAATAGTAGTAGCAGCAGTATTTGAGTAGTAGTAGCAGTAGTAGTAGTAGCAGTAAGTAGTAGTAGTAGTAGTAGTAGTAGTAGTAGTAGTAACAGTAGTAGTAGTAGTAGTTGTTGTAACTATACGAGTAGTAGTAGCAGTAGTAGTAGTGGTGTAGTAGTTGTAGTGAGCAGTAGTGTAGTACTAGCAGTAGTAGCAGTAGTAGTAGATCAGTAGCAGTATTGTAGTAGTTGTAGTAGCAGTAGTAGTAGTAGTTGTAGTAGTAGTTGTATGTTGTAGCAGTAGTAGTAGAAGTAGTAGTTGTAGTTGCAGTAGTAGTTGTAGTTAGCTGTAATATAGTAGTAGTAGTAGTAGTAGTAGTAGTACAGTAGTAGTAGTAGAAGTAGTAGCTGTAGTTGTAGTAGTAGTGATAGTAGTAGAGTAGTAATAGAGTAGTTGTAGTAGTAGCAGTAGCAGTAGTAGTATATGTAGTAGTAGAGTAGATAGTAGTAGTAGTTAGTAGCAGTAGTAGTAGTAGTAGCAGTAGAGTAGTAATAGCATAGCAGTTGTAGTAGTAGCAGTAGTAGTAGTAGCATAGTAGTAGTAGCAGTAGTAAGTAGCAGTAGTAACAGTAGTAGTAGTAGTACAGTAGTAGTAGTAGCAGTAGTATCAGTAGTATTAGTAGTAGTAGTAGTTGTAGTAGCAGTAGTAGTAGGTTAGTAGTAGGTAGTTACTGTAGCAGTAGTAGTAGTATCATAGTCGTTAGTAGTAGTAGTAGTAGTTGTAGAGCAGTATACCAGTGTTATAGTAGTTGTAGTAGTAGTAGTAGCTGTAGCACTAGTAGTAGTAGTATCAGTAGTAAGTGGTAGTAGTAGTAGTAGTAGTAGTAGTTGTAGTAGCAGTAGTAGCAGCAGCAGTAGTAGTAGTGGTATCATAGTAGTATTGTAGTAGCAGTAGTAGTAGTAGTAGTAGTAGTAGTAGTAGCAGTAGTAGTAGCAGTAGCAGTAGCAGTGTTAGTAGTAGTAGTATCATAGTAGTAGTAGTTTTGTAGTAGTAATAGTAGTAGCAGCAGTAGTTGTAGTAGCAGTAGATAGTAGCAGTATAGTAGTACGAGGAGTAGTAGTAGTAGTAGTATAGTAGCAGTATAGTAGTTGTGTAACTATAGCAGTAGTAGTAGCATAGTAGTATAGGTGTAGTAGTTTAGTTAGTAGCAGTAGTGGTATACTGCTACCTGGTCACACCTCCATCCCTAGTATCTGGTCACACCTCCATCCCTCGTACCTGGTCACACCTCCATCCCTCGTACCTGGTTACACCTCCATCCCTAGTACCTGGTCACACCTCCATTCCTAGTCACACCTCCATCTCTAGTGCCTGGTCACACCTCCATTCCTAGTCACACCTCCATCTCTAGTGCCTGGTCACACCTCCATTCCTAGTCACACCTCCATCTCTAGTGCCTGCATTATTATTTGCCACTTGGCCTTAAATTGTATACATTTGTTTTCTCGGTCGCCCATGCTATTTCAATATTTCAGTAAAAAATCATTAGAGTTTTTCATTGTGTTAATGATTAATTGATTTCCAGGTATATGTTTTTTCAAGATGAGTGATAAGAAAATTGTCCAGCCCATTGGTTGTCTCACTACATCTCATATGCCATGTCTTGAAATATGCAGACAGACGGATCAAATGTAAGCGTACGTTGTAATACTTCTGAATGTCAATTTTCTAGCTCCGTCCACAATTTCCAGACTTCATAGCATTCCCAGAAAGCATAGATTATTGAGTCATTATTAGTTTTACACTTAAGACATGTGTCTGCCGTTATACTGTAGAATTTGTGAATTTTTTCTCTTGTTTTAATACATTCTATACGTTTGTTTATACTGGGTTAAACATACATTTTCGTTAACTGTAATTTTGTTAATTATTCTCCAACTTTCCCTCCATCTTGTGCCAACATCAGTTCTTATTAAGTCTTGGTTCCAATAGTTTATATTTTTTGAAAAAGAGATTGTCAGTTGGATATGCTCTCTACAAGGTTTTATATATCCTCCCTATCATATGAACATCAAATACGATTCACATGACTCAAATAAGATTCCCCTCAAGGTTGCTCTAGTGTCCAAAAGATTTCAAATAGAAATGTTGTGATATGTAACTTTTATGTGGTATGTATTTGAAACTATCGACATTGTCACCTATTTCACGTGTATCAGGATATCATCTGCAAATAAGTTTAGTTTTGTTCATGTTTACCAATACTGATCCCTGTAATGTTTGGGTCCTGTCTAATTCTTTCTGCAAGCAGTTCAATTGCCAGTGCAAACAGGAGGGGGGACAGGGGACATCCCTGTCTTGTGCCCTTTTCTAAAGCAATTTCATCAGATAATATATTATTTGTGTATATTTTAGCTTTAGGACATTTATACAATATTTGCTATTACATTTATTATTTCAGCTGGGAAGTTGAAAGCTTCCAAAGTTTTGAATATAATAGGCCATTCTAGACGGTCGAAAGCCTTTTCGGCATCAACAGCCATTATTAATAAATCAAAAAAAAAATTGCGTATTGAATTAAACTGAAGCATGTTCTTATATTTGTTTGTAAGTGTCTATTTTTATATAAACCCTGTTTGATTGATATGTATCAAGTTTGGTAAGACTTTTGCCATTCTATTGCTTATAAGCTTTGTTATTATTTTGTCACAATTTATTCAACTTATGGGTCTTTAATCAGCAGGGGACTCTTCAGATTTTCCTGATTTAATATAACTGAAATAACTGTTTGATACATGAAACGAGGAAGTACTGAATTGAGTGACGTGTGTGTTGTCATTTGTGTAAATAGGGGTGCTACTTTGTCCCAAAGTGTTGAATAGAATTCTATGGGAAAGCCATCCACATACACAACCATTCAAAAGAGTGGGTGTCACTTATAAATGTCCTTGTTTTTGAAAGAAAAGCAAATTTTTTTGTGCATTAAAATACCATAAAATTGATCAGAAATACAGTGTAGACATTGTTAATGTTGTAAATGACTATTGTAGCTGCAAACGGCAGATTTTTAATGGAATATCTACATAGGCGTACAGAGGCCCATTATCAGCAACCATCACTCCTGTGTTCCTGTGTTCCAATGGCATGTTGTGTTAGCTAATCCAAGTTTATAATTTTAAAAGGCTAATTGATCATTAGAAAACCCTTTTGCAATTATGTTAGCACAGCTGAAAACTGTTGTGCTGATTAACCAAATGTAAATCAAAACCAGACGTTGAACTGATGTCTGTGCCCAGTGGGATGTCACATTGACTGGCTACTCTCTCCCTCTGACAAGTTGTGATGGTGTATAAATGGCAGAGTGTTGATGTCGAGGTCACATCTCTGTAACTATGTCGTTATATAGCAGGATCAAAACGCCTGTGGGATTATTCTCTAGGTCATGGATGGAAGAACAGCGAGGACCTGAAATCAACTCAGCCATTGTAAACATCGCTTCCAAACAGCAGCCATCCTGAAATATAAATGAATTATATATGTATATATATGAGAGAGAGAGAGAGCGAGAGATTCTCTTCACACGGAGTGTGGTGATTCATTGTTCTCTGTTGCTTGTTGTATTTGATATGGATGATTGCATCGGCTTCCCCCCATTGTTCCTGTTGATTTACAGCAGTATGTACAAAGCTGCAATATCACCCTGGCTTTACACTGGGCTGAATATAGAGCTAGGCTGCTTCAGAATTGTCTTAAGTAATGCGAGCGAAGCTCTTTTGTTTATGGGGCTTGATTGCGATGAGTGGGAAAAGCTTGGAGCTGTCGTTCCAATATAGAAGGCTCCTCCGTGTATTGCTTAAAGGCCAAAATCAGCCGTTTTTACGTCAATATCAAATCATTTCTGGGTAACAATTTAAGTACCTTACAGGACATTTTTCTATAAACTATTTCTCAAGCAGCAATTTTGCTAGGACTGTCTGGGAGTGTTCTGAGTGGTAGGGGAAAACTGAAAACGAGTTATTGGCAGAATGGTTTGGATCTCCATTTGTTATTGGTCTATTAACCAATTTACCGCATGGTGACGTCACCATGGAAAGCCGAAACTTTCGCCCATACAAACCTTCTGATTAGAAGGCCCTGTGTAGATTTTCAACCGGCAACTATTTGTTCACACTTTTACAGTGTTAGTTTCATCCGCTTTTCTACAATATGAATAAAACACATGAAAAACTGAATTTTGACCGCACTGGCCCTTTAACATCGGCACCCAATCAAAAGAAGAGGGGGGGGGGACCAGATTTTGTTCACCACTGTTTCCTTTTCAGCAAAAGAACTGCCTGCATTAATGGAAATCCAAATATTGCAGCATTACCAGAGGATGATGATGTAAATTCAAGTTAATATTGCCACAATGCAGTGTGTGACAGTTTGCCATAATACGTTCTTACTGGATTAGTGGTTCATTAAACAGGTTTGCCATGCAAAGCTACTGTCAAATTTTTGTCAGGGAAGAGAGAGAGAGAGAGAGAAAACAGTATCAGAGGAACGTCTTACAATTAAAATCCGCTCAGTCTTGATTTATGGTCACCATCTTAATCGCAGGCATGTGAGTTCCTCTCTCTAGATTTAGGGCTGTGATTTTTAGATGCTTTTGTCATCGCAGAACAAAAAAAGACTGGATAAACAAAAAGGTCGTGCACACAAATAACGCTCCCGATTTGTCAAAAAGAAGTCAACGAGCATTATCTGGGAAATGATGTTGTTTCACACATGGATGCATCACAATAACAATGAATATTCATTCTCTAACATCTCTTTTTTTTTTTTCTTCTGAAATATGGCATCAATTGCCATTTTTGTTGCAGGCATATTTGAGTGCTTTCCTGACACAAAAAGGCCTGAACACAAAACATTGTGCATAACCGTATTCAGAAATATATTTGTATTATTTACCAGTGTTATTTCCGTCATTCATTTGTTGCCTTAATTGTTTTGAAATACTAGATTTTGTTATTGCCTTGATCTCAGTAACCCAATGCAGTGTTTTAAAAAGAGCTGACCCCCCCTCTACATGGAAGTGGCTGTGGACATCTGTCAAAATCATCCCTAGGAAATGGAATATGGCTTTTAGTGTAAACATTTTCATAATACAATTAACCTTGAGAACTTAGAACCAATAACTCCCGATCTACTTGCAACCTAACCACTATCTACAAATGTATTCCTTCTAGTCTCATAGCAGCTCTGTGCTTATTCTGTAGTGACAGCTCAGCTGACTCTACAGCTCCCTCTAGAGTCAACCATGCAGTATGACTGTTTTTCCACTGGACTGATCCAATGCCTTAGATCAGATCAGGGCCTGTGCTGCCTTGTCTTTTCTCACACCAGGAGAAAATACCTCTCTGAGGAATAGCAGTTTTAGATGACATCGTGCAAGGATTCTTGTAAATGTTATTTTGTACTGACATTCCGACACAGCAATAAGTTGTTTTGGAAAAGTTGTTAAATTGCTATCTAATGGAAAGACTGAGAGGGAGGTATCCTATCTCTAATATATTTACATCGTTTTGTTATTTCAAAAGACACATTTATTTAAATATTTTTCAGATTCATTCTTACATGAATACTTATTTGATACAGTTTGTATAATACTGAATGGGCTATATTGTGAACACAATAGCCACCCTTGCCTGAAACAATTTGCAGAGGAAGATTTCACCATACGAGTGATGCCATGTTCATTTTGACCGATGCGACGAAACAGTTGATCCATCTGTGTGAATGATGAATGAAGGACGTAGTATGTCTTACTGCCTTTTGTAAGCGTTTCCTTCAGGACACAAGTACCATAAATCCCCCCCCCCCCCCTTCCCTTGTGTTTGGTTTGTAGAACCCGGGCTTTGGGTAGGGCTATGTGTCATTTGTCATTCTTTGGGTATTGATAAAAAGATTGGTCTCTGGAGAATGTGTTGTTAGCGTCATAAAGGGAAGGCCATGTTCACATTATTATGTTTCTCATTGCAGCAATCTGTGGGGCTGCGTCCCAAATGGCACCCTATTCCCTACAGTATGTAATGCACTAGTTTTGACCATGGGCCCCTCGTGGAGCTCTGTTCAAAGTAGTGCACTGTATAGGGAATAGGATGCTATTTGGACCAGAGGCTGGGTTTTCAGAGCACTTTAATCGGTTCCCCAGCTGGACATGTGGGATGTGGCCTTGCCCCTGTCACCTCCAGGAGGGCCGGGCCGCCAGTGGTAAATCTCAGCCTCGGCCGGGGTACGCACACGCACACACACACACGCACGCACGCACACACACACACGCACACACGCACACAACCCCACACAGAAAGCATTCAGCTGCATCCCTGAATAGAAAATAGACTTTTAATGGGCTATAGTCGGCATGTGTTTTGTTGTGTTGTTGTCTCAGCTGCTGTGGGTTGGTGTGTTCAATATGTCTCAGCTGCTGTGGGTTGGTGTGTTCAATATGTCTCCGCTGCTGTGGGTTGGTGTGTTCAATTATGTCTAGCGCTGTGGTTGGGTGTGTGCATATGGTGCCCACTGCTGTGGTGTGTGTTCAATGATGTTCCTGCTGTGGTTGGTGTTCGATATATGTCCTTCGCTGCTTGGGTTGCTGTTTCAATGTTAATGTCTCGCTGCTGTCGGGTGGTGATCATAGGGCTCGCTGCTGTGGGTGGGATTGGTGTTCCTAATGTCCACTCTGTTGTTGGTGGTTCATAGTTTCGCAGCTGCGTGGTCGTGTGTTCCAATATGGCTTCCACTGCGTGGTGTGGTGTGTTAAGTAGTCTCCAATGCTGTGGTTGTTGTGTTCATAATGCTCTCAGCTGCCGTGGGTTGGTGGTTCATAGTGGCTCACTGCTTGGGGTGTGCGTGGTACGATTATGTCCACTGCCTGGTGGTTGTGGTGTGTTCATATGGTCTAGCTCTGTGTTGGTGTGTAATTATGTTCGCACTGTTGTGGTGGTTGTTCAAGTAATGGGCGCTGTCCTGTGGGGGTGTGGTGTTCCACCTCAATGTCGTCAGTCGCGGTTGGGTTGGGTGAGTCTCATATATGATCTGCCACTGGCTGTGGGTGGGGTTAATTATGTCGCACTGCTGTGCGGTTGGTTGGTGTTCAAGTAGTTGTCTCGAGCTCTGAGGTGTGTGTGTCAATATGGCGGCCGCTTGCGGGGATCGGGTGTCGTTGGCGTTCAAGTACCTGTGTCTCCGCTTGTCTTGTTGTTGTGTGTGCGAAGGTCGGTTGCTCTAGGTCTTTGCGTGGGTTGGTGTGTCCTATGTTACCTGTCCGCTGGTCTCTGTGGTTGGTGTGTTCATCGACTTACGGCGTCTCAGTCCTGGTGGCTGTCGTGTCTCAATATCTCTTCAGCTGCCCTCTGATCGGTTTGAGTGCTCGTCAATAAGGCGTCGTGGTGTCCACTGCGTTGGGTTGGGTTGTCTGGTCAATATTGCTCTCAGCTGCTGGTTGGGTTTGTTGCTGTTTCCATCGATTTAAGCTACCGCTGCTGCTGGGTTGGATGTGTATCAATATTGGTCCGCCTTCTTGTGGGTTGGTGTGCGTTAAGTAATGTCTCTAGCATCGTCCGTTTGATCCGGCTGTGTCGTTTTTCCGTAAGTAGGTCCGTTGAGCATGATGGTTGGTGTGAGTCCATTATCGGCTTCCGTCCGCTCGCGCTCGTCGTTGGGTGTATCGTAATAGATGTTCTCGCTGTAGGTCGGGTTGATAATAAGTACTCGTGCGGTGGTTCGTAGGTTTCAATATGATCGCGCCTCGCGGCTTGGGCTTAGGTAGTTTTAATATAGTAGTTCGTCAAGGCTGTGACGACTGTGAGTTAGGTAGTCGAATGGTCGCCAATGCGGCGTGTGCTGTTCATATGTCTCCGTCTCTGTGGTTCTGGCAATAGGTGCTCACTGCTGCGTGGTTGGCTGTTGTTCAATAGTCTCCGCTGCTTCGGTTGGTGTGTTTCAATATGGTCCGCTGCTGTGGTTGGTGTGTTAAGTTGCTCAGCTGCTGTGGTTGGTTGTGTTCAATATGTCTCCGCTGCTGTGGGTTGGTGTGTTCAATATGTCTCAGCTGCTGGCGTTGGTGCTTCAATATGTCTCCACTGCTGTGGGTTGGTGTGTTCAACCTGTCTCCCTGCTGTGGGTTGGTGTGTTCAATATGTCTCAGCTGCTGTGGTTGGTGTGTTCAATATGTCTCAGCTGCTGTGGGTTATGGTGTGTTCAATAGTCTCACTGCTGTGGGTTGGTGTGTTCCAATATGTCTCCCGCTGTGGGTTGGTGTTGTTCCAATTAGTTCTCAGCTGCTGTGGGTTTGGTGTGTTCATATGTCTCAGCTGCTGTGGGTTGGTGTGTTCAATGTGTTGTACATTTTTGTAGGCCTTACATACAGGCATTGTTTTCTTCTCTGATGACAATTATGTATCGATATACAGTAAGTCATATAGAAACGTATTTATCAACCCTGTACATAAACAACACATCCTTCTTCCATACAAATATGTGTATTTTCTGTCTTCTCGCCTTGCAAAGCATACTGGGAGAAGTGAATCGTTTTTTTGTGTCAAAACAACAATAATTTCTAAGCGGTAAAATACTACTAACACTCCCTTCCAGATATCTTCTGTTTATTGCATATGACTGTCACGGTACTCATCAATGTACTTTATTCTGGACTAGTATGTCCAGATGGGTAATATTTTTCCTTATATTTCACTGACCCTTATTGTTATTCATATTTGAGCACCATTTAGTTATTAATCAGTCAGGTTACGTGCTGTCATTGCTGGAATAGCTGTAATATGGACCACCCTTCTGGGAATCACTTGGTCATTAAGTTTAATACCATTTTCTGCC
>NW_019942709.1:39748-68823 GCF_002910315.2 Salvelinus sp. IW2-2015 | reverse complement strand
GGAGGTGATGGGCCTTCGAAGAAAAAGCTCTTGGCCCGGTGATGAAGACGAGGGGTGGACAGGTCAGATGGCCAGTCGCATCTTTAACGCAGCGACTATTGATTTTACACTCTCCCCAAGGGAGTGGAAACACATCCGATGCATAGCACCAGTGTATGTGTGAGAGAGAGTATGGGCCTCAACCCTTTTCCTTGTGTGAATATCTACACGTCGACCGGGGACATCCTTGTTATGATCCCGGTAAAGGTGGGGCACATTTCTTTACAGTCTGAACCGTCTAACGAATCTTCATGCAGAATTTCATTTCAAACCCAGGTTTCCACATGTCAATTCATCTGGTCAATTTGGAGATGCTTTGTGTAAAAAAATATATACATCTTGTCAAACCAACAGCTGTCATGGTAAAAAAGGTACAGTGGCCATTTTAAATGGCTAAAAGTACAAGTTTAGGTAATTCCCATTTTCAAGTACAAATACGTAGCTTTGCAATTTCACTGTGATGAGCGCTGAAAGGGTAGCTCAAACACAGACGTGATCTGCAGATTGGAAGATATATATATATAATGTATTTCATATTTTCTCTACATTACTGTTCATTCTCTCTTTTCACTATTGTTTTGAAGAGGTTTCTGTCCGAAAACAACAACAACAATGAAGAATGAATTAAATAATGAAATGTAAAAGCTTTCTGAAAGAAAAACCTACTAATGTTCTGTTGAAGTATAAAACACAATATGAAGCATTTAAAGGCAGAGATATTACCATCTGAAATGGTTCAGCTGTTGTGTGGTAATTACACGGCCTTGAGAGATATACAGGCTTTCTTTCATTAACAACAATAGAGCTTTTCAGGTGATTGCTCTTTAGGTCTTCCGTCTCAGACTGTTCCAAGGCTAGCAATGGCACATCTTTGGACTGTAGGTTATTTGGCCTCATTATTTCCTTCATTCAAAGTCTCTGTGGAGTTAACCCTGTGTGTGTGTGTGTTTTACAATGTATGGGTTTTACAATGTATGGGCTTTAAAATGTATGGGTTTTCTTTTACTTCGCATGGTTCATTGAATTGTTGTCATGTGTAATTGAAAAGACCTACGGGTATTATTCAAGGTTATGCACTTTTACAGCGTTTGTGTTCTCTATTTAATATGGAATAATAAGGAGTTTAATGTCGTAGGGTACAATAAGAAGTCAGTTCTTATGTACTTGTTGGGAAATTTGGGGTTCTCCATTCATGTTTTGTTTTTTATATCCAATAGTTGCAAATCCTTTCGCTGGCTAGTTTTAAGTCTTGTTAAACTAAAAAAAAAGAATCAATAAATATTACAACTCCTACTGAAACACATATCTTCTGTCTTCTGTACACGGTCTGGCTTCAGTATATTTAACCATACCTAGCTTCAGTATATTATAATGGTCATTCTATCATTATCTGCCTGGCTTATACAGTATATCACTTTCACTCTTTGTAGATATTACAGTATACTCTTTTCAAAAAAAATCCTGGTTTAAGAAAAATAAACCTTGACGCCATGCAGGCAATCTTTTCTCTCGTGTTGCCTGGAGTCTTGAAGTGAGCACTTGAGTCTGTGGATGAACAGATAGGCTGTAATTTTAAAGGTGTACATCTGTATCCAGGTCGTAACAACGTTTCCGTTATTTCCCTATGAACATTTTACACCAGATATGCAAAGGTCATAGCTGAGTTGAAAGAATATGACAGGTTTTTGTGTGATATAATTAGGCTATCTAGCCACTAGCTCAATTTAATTTAATTTATTTTATTTAACCTTTATTTAACCAGGAAGAGCTCATTGAGATTTGAAATCTCTTTTTCAAGAGTATCCTGGCCAAGATAGGCAGCACCAAGTCATTACACAATTACGGACAGACAACATGAAAAACTACAAGTAATCTAGTAAAAACCATAGAATTCACAAGAGTATAACAAAATCATAAAACATCAAAATAACAACATTGACAGGTCAGGGAATCAGCCTCAAAATCCTTCATCAGTGATTTAAAAACAACCAATCGGGACAAGGTCTTCCAATTTACAAGTATTTTTGTCAATATCTAGTTGCTATGCCTGTACTTTCTCCTCACCAAGTCCTGTGAAAGGGAACTGAAGAAAAGGGTCTTTCTTTAATATGGCATTTGGGGACTGATTTTGTAAGAATTTGCACCAGTACAGGGTCAGCACATGTTATGTCCAGAAGGGGAATACAAGATCAAAAAAGCAGAAGGAATATGTGCTCATCTTATATCTGGCCCCCCCCAAAAATGTATGCTTTAAAAAAATTATAGTGATGCATCTTGTTGTTTAACTGTCCCTGATGGTGCACAGCCTAATTAATGGCCTGGCTTCATCCCTGATGGTACACAGCCTAATCATTGGCCTGGCTTCATCCCTGGTGGCACACAGCCTAATCAATGGCCTGGCTTCATCCCTGGTGGTACACAGCCTAATCATTGGCCTGGCTTCATCCCTGGTGGCACCCAGCCTACATCATATGGCCTGGCTTCATCCCCTGTTGCACACAGCCCGTTAATCATTGGCCTGGGCTTCATCCTGGTGTACACCAGCCTAATCATTGGCTGGCTTTCATCCCTGGTGGCCTACAGCTAATCATTGGCCTGGCTTCATCCCTGGGTTGCACACAGCCTTAACAATTTGGCCTGGGGCTTCATCCTGGTGGCACACAGCCTAATCATTGGCCTTGAGCTTCTCCCTGGTGGTACACAGCCTAATCATTGCCTGGCTTCCTCGCCTGGTGGTACCAGCCTAATCATTGGCTGGCTTTCAATCCCTGTGGTATCATGCTAATCAATGGCCTGGCTTCCATCCCTGGTGGTACCACGCCTAATCACTTGGCCTGATTTTCATCCTGGTGGTAACAGCCTAATCAATTGGCCTGGCTTCATCCCTGGTGGTACATCAGCCTAATCATTGGGCCTGGCTTCTATCCCTGGTGGTACACAGCCTAACCTCATTGGCCTGGCTTCATCCTGGTGGTACACAGCCTAATCAATGGCTGGCTTCATCCATTATTTTCTGGTGCGTACACAGCTAATCATTGGCCTGGCTTCAATCCCTGGTGGCACACAGCCTAAGTCATTGGCCCTGGCTTCATCCTGGTGGCACACAGCCGTAATCATGGCTGGCTTTCATCCATGGTGGCACACAGCCCTATATCATTGGCCTGGCCCTTGTTCTATATCCCTGTGGTACAACAGCACTAATCAGTGGCCTGGCTTCATCCCTGGTGGTAACAGCCTAATCAATTGGCCTGGCTTCATCCCTGGCTGGTACACAAGCCTAATCATGGCTGGCTTCATCCCTGGTGGTACACAGCCTAATCATTGGCCTGGCTTCATCCCTGGTGGTACACAGCCTAATCATTGGCCTGGCTTCATCCCTGGTGGGGGTCTTCTCAGAAAACCCAGAAAGAAAACAGTCAATACGAGGTTCTCACTAAAATGATTTCTTCCTCTAAATAAATCCTCTACATTTATTTCCAAAACGCTATATCCACCCATTTTTCACATTCTCTTCTGTCATCAGAAATCATTGCTTTTGGGTACCTTCATGTGTGTGGAAAATATGACTGTTTTCAGATTTTTATGATAATAAAATTTTTTCTTCAAAATGCTGTACCACCATTGTTTTAGCTGGAATGGAATGTTCGTATCCTGTATATTTGACTGTAATATGTGGTGGTCTCAACTAGCTATCTTAAGATGAATGCACTTACTGTAAATTGTTCTGTACAAGATAATCTGCTAAATGACTAAAATGTAAAATGTTTTACATACGGATGTCAAATTACTGTATTGAATGTGAATGTGTGTATATATAGTGTATATATATATAGTGTATATATAGTGTATATATAAATTGATGTCACAAATGTAGGGCGGATAGCCTAGCGGTTAAGAGCGCTGGGCCAGTAACGGAAACGTTACCGGTCCGCATCCCAGAGCCGACTAGTTGAACAATCTGCCGATGCGACCTTGAACAAGGCACTTAACCCAGAATGCTCCTTCTGTATAAGTCACTCCGGACAAGAGTGCCTGCTAAATTACAAACGTGTAAATGTGTACAATTCTTTATAAAAAAAAAAAAAAGTACTTATTTGTTACATTTGACTGTGTAAAACCTAGCAGTACTACTACTACAAAAAAATAAAAAATGTGTCTCTGAAATGAAACAATCATAGTGATTAGATTATAAACCAATACATGTCTGTCATTGAACAACCCCCATGCCATGATTAGATAGTGAAAAGACAACAAAAAAAAAACACCAATCTCTTTCATAATTTCTAATTTAATAATAAAAATGTATATCGTTTTTTTTTGGGGGGGAATGAAACTCTTCACATATTGTAAGATGTTTTATATGTTTGCTGTAATTAAACCTTTAGATTCATCTATTCAGTTGAAGTTGCTTGACTGCAAGGCTCTGCTCTGCCTGGTCAAAGACACTATTCAGATGTCTGTCTACAAAATGACTCCCTTCAAGTCTGGTTTCAATACGTCAGCGGTGTATTTTTGAAGAGATTGAAGGCATTGAAAAGAAAACGACTCGTATTGATGTTTATATAGCTCTTTCCTGGAACTTCTCATAAAGCCACATTTATCATGCTTAATACATCTGTTTTGTGTTTGGATTCATGTACGTGGCTGATGCTTCGTATATAATTCTAATAAACCTCAACAGATAAGCAACAACCTTGCTCAGTGTGGACCTAACTTGAATGAAATCCTAAGAAGTTATACAAAATGTAATGTGTGTGATTGCTTTATGCTTTTACCTTCTATATAACACCACGCCTTTTGAGTTGATCTGGCATTATTATGTTTGTGGACAATATATGGGTAAAGTCCAGAATTCACTTCTTTGTACTGTAAATGAATGTTCGTGTTGGGGGCCTTGTTAAGGTTTGTCAAGGTTCACGCTGTACATCATAATTCTAGTAAGCAGATATCTCTTCATCTGCATTGTGGGTACTGTACCTTTTATACAAACTTTTTGTCTGTACGTTTTACTGTTGATAACGGCTCTTTTTAAACGACAACCGTAAGTCACTATTCGGTTGTGGACATACTGTATGTTGTTAGCCTGTACAGTGTTTCATCGTTGTATGGTAAATATGGTCTGTGCTGAGACCAACAACAAAAAAATTGAATCAAAGGTGAAATACATTTCGTTTTGGGGACATGCTTCAAAATGAGACAAATCCTTGGTGACAAACCGTTGCAGTCGATGTCGGACAGAGATAATTTCAGACGTTTTGGTGAATTGATGCTTTTTTTTTTTTTTTACATCAAATGCATACTAACAATGTGATACCGTGTCCGACCTCATGATCTTACATGTTGACATTTGTGTCCTGTTCAATATATGCAAAGGGCCTTCTGCCTGTCCATGTATTTGTTCATATCAAACCCATTAGGATTGAGAAGGGGATCAAAGGAGATGTTTTCTCTTCTCTCTTCTCGTGGCCTGTCCCCTCTTAATCCTTAGTTCTCCATTGTAGATTGTCCTGGGCTGGGGTTTAAACACATTGTAAATTGGCCTGGGCTGGGGTTTAAACACATTGTAAATTGGCCTGGGTTGAGGTTTAAACACATTGTAAATTGTCCTGGGCTGGGGTTTAAACACATTGTAGATTGGCCTGGGTTGAGGTTTAAACACATTGTAAATTGTCCTGGGCTGGGGTTTAAACACATTGTAAATTGTCCTGGGCTGGGGTTTAAACACATTGTACAATTTGGCCTGGCGTTGGGGTTTAAACCAATTGTAGATTGGCCTGGGCTGGGGTTTAAACCATTGTAAATGTCTGGGCTGGGGTTTAACACATTGTAAATTGGCCTGGGTTGGGGTTTAAACACATTGTAGATGGCTGGGCTGGGGTTTAACACCATTGTAAAATTGGCCTGGGCTGGGGTTTAAACAGCATTGTAAAATTGTCCTGGGCTGGGGTTTAAACACATTGTAAATTGGCCTGGGTTGGGGTTTAACCACATTGTAGATTGGCTGGCCTGGGGTTTTAAAGACATTGTAAGCATTGGCCTGGGCTTGGGTTTAAACACATTGTAGATTGGTCCTGGGCTGGGTGTTTAAACACATTGTAAATTGTCCTGGGCTGGGGTTTTAAACACATTGTAAATTGTCCTAGTGTTAACCCTGAAATGTCTCGGCGTTTAAACACATTGTAAATTGTCCTAGGCTGGGGCTTTAAACACATTGTAAATTGTCCTGGGCTGGGGTTTAAACACATTGTAAATTGTCCTGGGCTGGGGTTTAAACACATTGTAAATTGTGGATGACTTTATTATTAGTGTTAAATAAAGAAAACATAAAGAGAATTTTAATCGGTCAAAGTTTCCATGCACAGAATCATTCAGGCTTTAAGTAACTTATAATGGTAGTGGGAGATCTCTAGCATTACAAGGTACATACTGTACATATGCAGCACATCTTTAAGGTGGTCTGTGGCTGTTTTATATTCTTCGATTTTAGGTTCTAACTCATAGGCTAACCTGAACTAAATACGCTGTAGTTCTGGTCATGGTTCGTGTGTCTAAACTCTCCAGCACACATCCAGAGCAGTGTGGTGGAATGTTTGTTGACACTACATTGTGGGATTTTAAGGTTATAGCCTTATTCGTATTATAGAAAATGTGTCTATGTTGCAGTTCTGGTCATGGGTCATACAGTAGGGTGTTTGAAAGGTGTTGTGAGAGTGTTGAGGATGTGCAGGCCTGCAGGTTGACATGTGAACAGTGGGTCTCGGTGAAGAACCAGCAGGGAGTCCTGGGAGGGAGGAAGAGGACCGGGGTGAGGATGGGGGGGGGGTGGGGTGCAGGTGCGGCAGGGCATGGGGCTGTAGGGGGGGCAGGCTGCCACTCAGCCTTTATCACAGCAGAGACACATCTGCACACCTTGTATACACTCATTTATCCCCAGAAACACCGGCATAAGCACAAATTGGAATTTACAAAATCTTCCAACACATTGCATTTTCTTCTCTTGTTCCTTTGAATTCCTTGGATTTCCTCTCAGTAGAAAGGCAGTGGGGGAAAAACGGTCAAATCTTTATCTTCACCGGGCAAATAATGGCTTTATTTCTTAGTTTATTTGAAATCTTATCATGCTTTTGGACACTGCTTGACTATTTTAAATAACCACTTACTTGGTTCACGTCATATGTTAACTGAATTTCCCCAGTGCTCTCTTGCAGCCATTTCTTTGGCACTGAACGTACTCTCCTACTTCTTAATCTGGCTTCACACACCTGCTTGGAAGGCAAACTATTTAAAGGAGAAAAGCACAATTTCAATTTCAAAATGTTAAATGTTTATATGAATTTAATATGATTGTCATGGCCTTATGTTACAGAGTAGGTCGTATGGGCTGTTAGGTGCCTGTTCAAATGTAACCTTTACTGTATGTGAAGACTTTCATTCCAAACCGCTGTATATATATATACATTTTCAGAAATGTTGGTAAATTATATTTTATTGTTTAATGAACTTATAAAAGACAATGGTATGCTTTTTAACTTTTTAATCGTGGCATGGGATTGTTCAGTGACAGACATCTTATCAGTTGCAAAACGCTATATATCCGCCTCACTCTCAGAGGAAGAACTGCTCGTTTTTATACAGTCATATGTAACAAATAACTTTTTTTATATATAAAGAAATCAATATAAAAATTATTATAATAATTTAAATTCAGTAATATGAGATCTGTATGTTAAAACATTTGACATTTTTGTAATTTAGCTGATGTTCGTACAGGATACCAATGTTCCGTTCTAGTTTAACAATGGATATAACGTTTACATTTTTAAACAAGTGAATAAAACATACTGAAAACAGTAATATTTTACACACACATGAAGCTACCCATAAGCAATTATTTCGAATGAAAAAAAACGGAATCTAAAAAAAGAATTGGTGGATTAACTCACGTAATAAAAGCTGGGATGTGTTTGGACCGGGAACATTCTACCATGATTGAACATTGCTAGTCTTTTCATATCTTTACTAATATAACTTTTCATAACTCATTCAATGTCTTTACAAATAACGAAATGAACAGGTGTATATATTCAGATCAGATTGTATTTTGTATTGGGCCTTTTTAATGTATTATCTGACCGTTTACAAGCATTTGTTTTACTACCATGGTCAGTCGACAATTGTCAATCAGTCGTTGGAAGGGCATTGGCTACATTCACAATAGCAACAGTTGTAACCCAGTTGTGTTAGGCCTTAATTTAAATATATATATATACATTTGTTTGTTAACTTCAATAGTCTCACTATTCTATTGGTGTGCTAGCTAGCTAACTGCATGAAGAACCAACCTAACCTTCCAAGGGGGGGGGGGTTCAAACTAGGCCTAGTTAAAAAAAATAAAAGAGAGAGAGACTTGACGCAGCAGTTTGATGTGTGTAAGAGGTTTCCCTTCCTGAATCAGTAGCACATAGAGCAGGTTAACACAGTCCCCAGCCCAGGGAGATGAAAAAACATAAATTAAAGGTGCTCCCTGAAGGAGAAGAGGGGGGTGCTGGGTAACGGAGGCATTATCAGCGCCAGGCGAGAGGCACAGAGAGCTCTGTTTCATCCCCGTCTTCTTTGTTAACACAAAGGGGGTCACCTCCATATGAAAGGAAATATAATGACACGGAGACCCTCACACAATGGTGGACTGCTGATAAACACTCCCCTAATTTCGCACTCATATTCATTATTTTAAACTTGTTTTCTCACTTTACATAAGGGAAGCAAAAGGGGGAGGGAAAACAATCCCAGCATGCACAGTGGCTGTTGTAGAAAGGAAATAGATATGTATACTGATGAAAACCGTGGCACGAGGATATGCACAAATAAAACACGCACATGCTCACTTGAGAAATGTTTTAATTATGTACAAAAGAATGTGACTAATAAAAGAGGGAATTAAAGGCAAATGCTCAGAGCAATCGCAGGAATTTAGCCAAAAGGAAATGAGTTGCCTCCACAAGCTCTCTCTCCCTCCTCATCTCTCTCACTCACACACATTCTCCCTTTCTCACTCTCCCTCTCTCTCACTCTTGCTCTCTCTCTCTCTGTCCCTCTCCCTCTCTCCCCCATTAAAAAGCCTGCAACTTCAAGCCGTTTTTTAATCAGCTAAAAAACATATGTGGCTCTGCAGCTAAGACAGCTTGCCCAGGCTCTGATAAATGCCTATCACTAATTTGCATACGGTAAAAGCTACCCTTTAATCAGAACCTCTAATCCCTGACGGTATTAATGATATTTTTTTCCCGTATAGTATCATGTTTGCTAATTCCAAAGTGATCAGCTTCTTGTATGCGTCTATTTTTTTTTGTGCTGGCATAATGGTCGAGTTGAGAACTTCTGTTATCCTACTTTGGCACATAATTAGGACTACAAAGGGGGACAAATCGCTCTGAATGGGACTCACAAAGAAGAGCTTCTTTTTTTTTCCCACCCCTTTTTCTACAGTTAACCGTTTAACAGTTGTGTCACTTTATAGATATAGAAAAGACTGGAGAAAATGTATGCCAGAGAAAAGCTGAGGCACAGAGCCTGTGAGTTCTAGAGAGGGGTTATAAGAAGAGAGAAATATCAAAATGTACCATGTAATTAAAACGTCTATCACCATGCTACCAGTTTAGTGGGCTGCATATTTCTTCTAAAAATGACACTCTAGGCTATAAAACAGTCCATTTAATTTCAGTGCCACGCACCTTCGCAAAGTACTTCAATTCCTACCTCTTTTTCTGTTTTTATAATATAAACACCACTCTGCCCTTGAATTAAAGAGATTGGATGATTTTTTTTTAAGAGAAAGCAAAAGAGTTTGGGGGTAGTTAAAGGGATAGGGGGTAGTTAAAGGGATAGAGGATAGTTAAATGGATAGGGGGTAGTTAAAGGGATAGGGGGTAGTTAAAGGGATAGGGGGTAGTTAAAGGGATAGGGGGTAGTTAAAGGGATAGGGGATAGTTAAAGGGTTTGGGGGTAGTTAAAGGGTTTCGGGTAATTAAAGGGTTTGGGGGTAGTTAAATGGATAGGGGGTAGTTAAAGGGATAGGGGGGTAGTTAAAGGGTTTGGGGTGGTGGTATGTGTAATCACATGGAAGAAAAATGGGAGAGAAAAAAAGCGTAATGTCAACTAGGTATACACAACGGCTGATTTATCCAATTCATTTGGGCCATTACTTTTCATTAAAGATCAAATGAAATGGGTACTTACTTACTAAGAGGCCTTTGGGGAGCTGAATTGCAGAGAAGAAAGAAGATGGAACTTTACATTCAGCCCCAAATTTAATTCAGAAGTAATTAATCGCATAATGGGCCAGCAACTGTAGCAGGGGTGATTGAAATGAAATTACCATATTTTTAATCTTAATTTTCCACACTGTTTATCTGACACTGTCAATATAAAATACAAACAGATAATGAAATAGCATTATATTGACACTACAATCATCTCTCGAGCAGCCCTCTGTGATTAAACCGCTGGAATGTTTGATTACATTTTGTTGGCTGACATTACAAATGACACGGATGCTTCGCCGAGACTTGCTGCCGGCTGGAAAATGAGCCTATCCATCAAGGAGACCTGGCAGCTTCTCCCTTCCAGTCGATCGCTACTGCCAACGGTCTGGGTACCCTCCTGTCAAGCCGGTTAGCACCCCAGAGGAGGGAGGGAGAGGGGGGGTTAGGGAGGGAGAGTGGGGTTAGGGAGAGCGGGAGAGGGGGGTTTGGGAGGGAGGTTGGAGAGGAAGGAAGAAAGGAGAGCGAGGGGGGGAGAGAGGGAAATGATTCACGAGTCCCTTGCTCTACTAATGATACAAAGCAAAGGAGAGGTGAAGAGAGGGAAGGAGAAAAATGTCCCAGGCAACATGTCGCCCATGCAGGTGTCTCTGGGAGGAGGACTATAAAAGCAACATGTCGCCCATGCAGGTGTCTCTGGGAGGAGGACTATAAAACAACAATGTCACCCATGCACGGTGTCTCTGGGAGGAGGACTATAAAAACAACCTGTCGCCCATGCAGGTGTCTCTGGGAGAGGACTATAAAAACAACATGTCGCCCATGCAGGTGTCTCTGGAGGAGGACTATAAAGCAAACATGTCGCCCATGCAGGTGTCTCTCGGGAGGAGGACTATATAAAACAACAGTCGCCCATGCAGGTGTCTCTGGGAGGAGGACTATAAAAAAACAACATGTCGCGCCATGCAGGTGACTCCTGGAGGAGGACTATAAAAACGCAACATTGTCGCCCGCCCATGCAGGTGACTCTGGGAGGAGGACTATAAAAACAACATTAAAGCCCTCACAATTGCCGGGCCACCGTCTGCAAATCAACCAACCAATCACTAGCTTATCTTAGCTTAGGCTGGGACTGCATTGCACCCATCAGCTCTTGCCCTATTCACATGCCACCCAGAAGGTCCCTCGAATTAAGCTATTCAACACCTTGTGGTCGACAGAGAGGCAAAGGGAAAGAGAGGAGAGGAGCCACACGAGAGCATAGAGAGGAAAAGAGAGAGAGAGAGAGAAAGGGCACGAGAGAGAGAGAGAGAGAGAGAAAGAGAGCGAGAGAGCAACAGAGAGCGAGAGAGAAAGGGAGAGAGAGAGAGAGAGAGAGACGAGAGAGAGGGGCGGAGAGAGAGAGAGAAGAGAGAGAGAGAGAGAGAGAGAGAGAGAGGGAGAGAGAGAGACGAGAGAGAGAGAGAAGAGAGAGAGAGAGAGAGAGAGAGAGAGAGAGAGAGAGAGAGAGAGAGAGAGAGAGAGAGAGCGAGGAGAGCGCGAAGGGGAGAATTATATCAAATCAATTGTGACATATTTATCAGATGTTATTGCAGGTGTAGCAAAGGCTTGTTGTTTCTAGCTCCATCAGGGCAGTTAGTATCTAACAATTCACAAACATACACACAAATCTAAAAGTCAAATAATTGAATTAAGAAATAATATAATATTAGGCCGATCAATGACGGAGTGGCATTGACTAAATACTGTAGAATAAGAGTAGAATACAAATGAAATGAGTAAAACAGTATGTAAATGTTATTAAAGTAACCAGTGTTCCATTATTTGAAGTGGCCAGTGATTCCATGATTATTTACATAGCAGAAGTGTTTGCTAGGGATGGGGGGGAAAAGTGTGACACCAATCAGGCCACCGAGGCCTGAATTGCCCAGGCCTGCCCTAGACCCACTTTGCTTACCGCCCCAATAGATCCACAGACGATGCAATTGCCATCGCACTGCACACTGCCCTATATTCCATCTGGACAAGAGAAATATCTATGTAAGAAATCTGTTCGTTTTACTAAAGCTCAATATTCAACACCATAGTACCCTCCAAGCTCATCATGCCACTTAATTATAATGTTTACAACCTACATACCCTACATTACTCATCTCATATGGATATACACTGTACTCTATACCATCTACTGCATCTTGCCATCTTTATGTAATACATGTATCACAAGCCACTTTAAACAATGCCACTTAATTTTAATGTTTACATATCCTACATTACTTCATCTCATATGTATATACTGTACTCTATACCATCTACTGCATCTTGCCTATGCTGTTCTGTACCATCACTCATTCATATATCTTTATGTACATATTCTTCATCCCTTTACACTTGTGTGTATAAGGTAGTTGTTGTGAAATTGTTAGGTTAGATTATTCGTTGGTTATTACTGCATTGTCGGAACTAGAAGCACAAGCATTTCGCTACACTCGCATTAACATCTGCTAACCATGTGTATGTGACAAATAAAATTGTATTTTATTTTATTTGATAAGCTCGAGGCCCTGGGTCTGAACCCTGCCCTATGCAAATGTGTCCTGTACTTCCTGACGGGCCGCCCCCCAGGTTGTGAAGGTAGGAAACAACACCTCCACCTCACTGATCCTCAACACTGGGGCCCCACAAGGGTGCGTGCTCAGCCCCCTCCTGTACTCGCTGTTCACCCATGACTGCTTGGCCATGCATGCCTCCAACTCAATCATCAAGTTTGCAGACGACACAACATTAGTAGGCCTGATTATCAACAATGACGAGACAGCCTACAGGGAGGAGGTGAGGGTTCTGGGAAAGTGGTGCCAGGAAAATAACCTCTCACCCAAAGTCAACAAAACAAAGGAGCTGATCGTGGACTTCAGGAAACAGCAGAGGGTGCACCCCCGCATCCACATCGACGGGACCGCAGTGGAGAAGGTGGAAAGCTTCAAGTTCCTCGGCGACACATCACTGACAAACTGAAATGGTCTACCCCCAGAGACAGTGTGGTGAAGAAGGTGCAAACAGCGCCTCTTCAACCTCAAGAGGCTGAAGAAATTTGGCTTGGCACCTAAAACCCTCACAAACCTTTACAGATGCACAATTGAGAGCATCCTGTCGGGCTGTATCACCTCCTTGTACGGCAGCTGCACCACACCGCAAGGCTCTCCAGAGGATGGTGCAGTCTGCCCAACGCATCACCGGGGGCAAACTACCTGCCCTTCAGGACACCTACAGCACCCGATGTCACAGGAAGGCCAAAAAGTTCACCAAGGACAGCAACCACCCGATCCACTTCCTGTTCACCACGCTATCATTCAGAAGGTGAGGTCAGTACAGGTGCATCACAGTTGGGACCGAGAGACTTTAAAACAGCTTCTATCTCAAGGCCATCAGACTGTTAAATAGCCATCACTAGCACATTAGAGGCTGCTGCCTATATATACATAGACTTGTTATCACTGGCCACTTTAATAAATGGAACACTAGTCACTTTAATAACGTTAACATTTTGCATTACTCATCTAATATGTATATACTGTATTCTATACTATTCTACTGTATCTTAGTCTATGCCGCTCTGACATTGCTCGTCCAAATATATATATATATACTTAATTCAATTTCTTTACTTTAGATTTGTGTGTATTGTGTGTATTGTTGTGACATTGTTAGATATGACTTGTTAGATATTACTACACTGTTGGAGCTAGAAACACAAGCATTTAGCTAGACCCGCAATAACATCTGCTAAACACATGATTTGAACAACACACACACCACACACACCACACACACACACACACACACACACACACACACACACACACACACACACAACACACACACACACAACACCACACAACACACACACACACACACACACACACACACACACACACACACACACACACCCACCCGCCCAGTGCAGGCAGGAAACTAACAGGTGGAATTGAGCATCAATCACACGATTATAATACAAAGAATCAGTCTTAAAAGGATGTTCTTTATTTGTGGTGGGTAAAGCTTACTGTATACTAAAACGTACGGAGGCAATTTCATCAATGCATTGTATTCTGAAGTCTAAACCATACTGTAGTAGGCTAATGGGGACCATATGATTTGGATAATGTAGGCCTATTTGAGTAGGTCAATTGTTTGTAGAGAGATTGTATATGAAGCTTCAGGGTCATTCAACTCAATCTGTGATGATATCAGTATACACCTCCCCCCCCTATCCATCAAAAAGCAGGAGCAAGGCTAGCAGAACGCCAGCTCCACCACAGAACAGTCAAGTTAGCTTGGAACAGAGACAGAGATAATCAGATCAGCTAGGGTGTAATCATGCAGGTGTTATAAGCTGGTGAAGTGTGGAAAGAAGACAACTGGGTAAAGTGTGGGAAGAAGACAGCTGATATTGTCAAGTATTCGCAGGGAGTCAGGAAGCAGGTGCAGATGGAGAGTTTAATAACAAAGATGATGAACAAAACAGGAGACACGTACTGAACATGAAAACAAAACCAATATGGCCTGATGAATGAGGCTACTGAGGGCTAAATAAAGGGAAGGCAAATCAAGGTGATGATGAAGTCCAGGTGTGCGTAATGATGGGGAGCAGGTGTGCGTAATAATGGTTGCCAGGGACGATGGTTAGTAGACTGGCGATGTCGAGCGCTGGAGAAAGGGAGCGGGAGTAGGCATGACAGTTCACCCCCTCCCACCCCCAACGCGTTGCTCCAGCCACAGAACGACGCCGGCCAGGAGGACTGCCCCGAGGGCGAGGAGCGGGCCGATCCGGACGGCGGAGATGGAAATCCCGGACAATGTTGAGGTCCAGGATGTCGGCCGCCGGAACCCAACAGCACTCCTCTGGGCCGTTACAGGTACTGAAGCCACGACATCGGCAGGGACCTAATGGCATGTAAATTTGGCGCCGGAGAAGAAGGCTGACGTTTTACGTGTTCCTAACCTATTGTGTTTTTTTGTTTGTTTCTTTGCCTTGTTGATAACTTATTTTTTAACTTATTTTGTACATAATGTTGCTGCTACCGTCTCTTATGACAGAAAATAACTTCTGGACATCAGGACTGCGATTACTCACCACGGACTGGCAGAATCCATTTTTTCCTTTAACGAGTCCGATGAGCCCGACGTGAATTACATACAGGAACAGACCCAGATCTCCGTCATTAGCGTGAAGAGAAGGTGGAGAAAAAGGGGCCGGTGGGTGGGCTGCCTTCTGAGAATTCGTAGGTGATTGAATAAACCCCCACTGCCTTCCATTCTGCTAGCAAACGTGCAATCTTTGGAAAATAAAATCGATGACCTATGCGGAAGATTAAACTACCAACGGGACATTAAAAACTGTAACATCTTATGCTTCACGGAGTCGTGGCTGAACGACGACATTATCAACATACAGCTGGCTGGTTATACGCTGTATCGACAAGATAGAACAGTGGAGTCTGGTAAGACAAGGGGCAGTGGACTATGTATTTTTGTAAATAACAGCTGGTGCACGATATCTAAGGAAGTCTCAAGGTTTTGCTCGCCTGAGGTAGAGTATCTCATGATAAGCTGTAGACCACACTATCTACCAAGAGAATTTTCATCTGTATTTTTCGTAACTGTCTACATAGCACCACAGACCGATCCTGGCACTAAGACCGCACTCAATGAGCTGTATTCTGCCATAAGAAAACAGGAAACTGCTCACCCAGAGGCAGCGCTCCTAGTGGCCGGGGACTTTAATACAGGGAAACTTAAATCCTTCTTACCAAATTTCTATCAGCCTGTTAAATGTGCAATCAGAGGGAAAAAAACTCTGGACCACCTTTACTCCACACACAGAAATGCACACAAAGTTCTCCCTCGCCCTCCATTCGGCAAATCTGACCATAATTCTACAAGCAAAAATTAAAGCAGGAGGCACCAATCAATATAAAAGTGGTCAGATAAAGAAGATGCTAAGCTACAGGACTGTTTTTCTAGCAGACTGGAATATTTCCGGGATTCCTCTGATGGCATTGAGGAGTACACCACATCAGTCATTGGCTTCATCAATAAGTGCATCGATGACGTCGTCCCCACAGTGACCGTACATACATACCCAAACCAGAAGCCATGGATTACAGGCAACATCCACACAGAGCTAAAGGCTAGAGCTGCCGCTTTCAAGGAGCCAGACTCTAACCCGGAAGCTTATAAGAAATCCCGCTATGCCCTCCGACATACCATCAAACAGGCAAAGCATCAATACAGGACTAAGATCGAATCGTACTACACCGGCTCTGACGCTCGTCGGATGTGGCAGGGCTTGCAAACCATTACAGACTACAAAGGAAAGCACAGCCGAGAGCTGCCAAGTGACACGAGCTTACCGTTGTCATCGATGGGGCTGTAATGGCGCAGGTTGAGAGCTTCAAGTTCCTTGGTGTCCACATCACCAACCAACTAACATGGTCCAAGCACACCAAGACCGTCATGAAGAGGGCACGGCAAAACCTATTCCCCCTCAGGAGACTGAAAAGATTTGGCATGGGTGCTCAGATCCTCAAAAGGTGCTACAGCTGCACCATCGAGAGCATCCTGACTGGTTGCATCACTGCCTGCTACGGCAACTGCTCGGCCTCCCCAGTGCAGCACATCATTTTTTTCCTTCTCATATACAGTGGGGAGAACAAGTATTTGATACACTGCCGATTTTGCAGGTTTTCCTACTTACAAAGCATGTAGAGGTCTGTAATTCTTATCATAGGTACACTTCAACTGTGAGAGACGGAATCTAAAACAAAAATCCAGAAAATCACATTGTATGATTTTTAAGTAATTCATTTGCATTTTATTTGCAGACATCAAGTTTTTGGATACCTGACCAACAGTAAGAATTCCGGCTCTCACAGACCTGTTAGTTTTCTTTAAAAGCCCTCCTGTTCTCCACTCATTACCTGTTAACTGCACCTGTTGAACTCGTTACCTGTATAAAAGACACCTGCCACACTCAATCAAACAGACTCCAACCTCTCCACAATGGCCAAGACCAGAGCGCGTGTAAGGACACTAGGGATAAAATTGAGACCTGCACAAGGCTGGGATGGCTACAGGACATCAGCAAGCAGCTTGGTGAGAAGGCAACAACTGTGGCGCAATTATTAGAAAATGGAAGAAGTTCAAGATGCCGGTCAATCCCTCGGTCTGGGCTCCATGCAAGATCTCACCTCGTGGGGATCAATGATCATGAGGAAGGTGAGGGATCAGCGCCAGAACTACACGCAGACCTGGTCAATGACCTGAGAGAGCTGGACCACGGTCTCAAAGAAAACATTAGTAAACACACTACGCCATCATGGATTAAAATCCTGCAGCGCACGCCAAGGTCCCCTGCTCAAGGCCAGCGCATGTCCAGGCCCGTCTGAAAGTTTGCCAATGACCATCTGGGATATCCAGAGGAGGAAATGGGGAGAAGGTCATCGTGGTCTGAAGACAAAATAGAGCTTTTTGTCTAAACTCCACTCGCCGTTGCTTTGGAGGAAGAAGAAGGGGGATAGTACCAACCCCAAGCATACCAATCCACCGATGAAGCATGGATGGTGGAAAACATTCAGTCTTTGGGGATGCTGTTTCTGGCAAAGGGACAGACGACTGCCACCGTATTGAGGGGAGAGGATGCGTCCATTGTATTCGCGAGATCTTGCCAACAACCCTCACTCCCTCACGTAAGAGCATTGAAGATGGGTCGTGGCTGGGCTCTTCCAGGCATGACACGACCGAAACACACGCCAGGCAACTAAGGATGGCTCCGTAAGCAGCATCTCAGGTTCCTGAGAGTGGCCTAGCAGTCTCCAGACCTGAACCCAATAGAATCTTTGGAAGGATGCTGAAGCTCGTTATTGCCCAGCGAAGCCCGAAACTGAAGGATCTGGAGAAGGTCGGATGGAGGAGTGGCCAAAATCCCTGCTGCTAGTGTGTGGCAAACCTGGTCAAGAACTACAAGGAAACGTATGATCTCTGTAATTGCAAACAAAGGTTTCTGTACACAATATTTAAGTTTCTGCTTTTCTGATGTATCAAATACTTATGTCATGCAATAAAATGCAAATTAATTACTTAAAAATCATACAATGTGATTTTCTGGATTTTTGTTTTAGATTCTGTCTCTCACAGTTGAAGTGTACCTATGATAAAAATGACAGACCTCTACATGCGTTGTAAGTAGTAAAACCTGCAAAATCGGCAGTGTATCAAATACTTGTTCTCCCCACTGTATATATTTTTAAATGCATTGTTGGTTAGGGGCTCGTAAGTGACTAATACAATTTGATTTGATTTGATAGGCAGGGGTCCCATCGATGTCTAGGGGAGGCGGAGGGGGACGGCATCAGCCAGGGGACCAGGAAACACCGGCCTGAGGGGGGAAACATGAAAAGTGGGTGAGATCCGGGTAATTGGTGGGGAGTTGTAAATGGTAAGTTACCTCATTGACCCTCCAGAGGACCTTGAAGGGCCCCACAAACCTGGAAGCAGGGCAGGCGGAGCGGGAGGTTCCTGGTGGAGAGCCACACGTGATCACCAGGATGGAACACAGGAGCTTCAATGCGGTTCCTGATTCTTCGGATGGCGGGCGGCACGCTGGAGCCTCACGTAGGCGGCGTTCCACACCTCTTCTGCATGACGGAAATGCTCGTCCACTGCAGGGGCCTCTGTCTGACTCCGTGTCCACGGAGCCAGGGCCGGCTGATTTCACAGGACTCACTGGAAGAGAGTCAGCCCGATGGAGGAGTGATGAAGTGAGTAGTGAGCGTACTCCGCCCAGGGAAGGAACTAGGCCCTCTCCCCCTGTCGGTCTTGACAGTGACTCCTTTGGAACCTACCCAGTTCCTGGTTGGTCCTCTCCAACTGCCCGTTGGACTGAGGCTGGTACCCGGATGTGAGGCTGGCTATGGCTCCCAGCTTCTCCATGAAGGCTCCATACCCGCGATGTGAATTGGGGGCCACTGTCGGAGACGATGTCCTCCGGAAGGCCATAGTGCCGGAAGACCTGCTGGAACAGTGCCTCAGCCAACTGGAGAGCGGTAGGGGGGCCAGAGAGAGGGTTAAAATGGGACCAGATGGGACCAAGGCTGCTGAGCCACGTGCAGGGAAAGTAGTTTCCCTGCTGGAGCGTGCCGGTGAGAATTGGTTTGGGAACATATGGAGCAGGAGTTGACATAGCAGGTGAATTCCTGTGCCAGGGTGGGCCACCAGTATTTATCGGAGAGGTTTTGGATAGTGCAGGTGATACATGGGTGTCCAAAGGTGAGGGATGTGTGTGCCCAGGTCAACAGTCGATCTCTTACCCCCATGTGGACGTAGATACGTTCTGGAGGGCAGATAGCAGTAGCGGGTTCGCTCTCCAGAGCCTGGCAGATGTCCACATTTATGTCCCAAAACACGGGGTACAGGATGACCGATTGATGGGCTGGAGGGCACTTACAGGACTCTCAACCAGTGTAGGTCTTCCGGCATCCTGGTTCCCAGGCGGTGATTCTCATCCTCGACCAGGAGATGGTGGGGTTATGACGTTGGAGCCACTGGAGGGCTGGTGAATGGGTCTCACGGTGAGGGTGAGTGGTGCTGTGATTTGCGTGGTTGTGCCGAATCCCCAATGGGTGCTTATCCAGGGCTTGAACCGGAAAAGGAGAGGAGAGTGGGCACAAAGTTATGTTCAGGGACGAGGCAAGGGCCTGGTTGATGAAAGCTGAGTGACTCAGTCATATAGCGACACCTACATAAAGCTGAGTGACTCAGTCATATAGCCTCAGCACCTACATAAAGCTGAGGGACTCAGTCATATAGCCTCGGCACCTACATAAAGCTGAGTGACTCAGTCATATAGCCTCAGCACCTACATAAAGCTGAGTGACTCAGTCTATAGCCGGCTTTCCACCTACATAAAGCTGAAGTGACTTCAGTCTTCAATATAGCCCTCGCAACTACATAAAGCTGAAGTGACTCAGTCATATAGCCTCGCACCTACATAAAGCTGAGTGACTCCAGTCATATAGCCTCGCACCATACATAAAGCTGAGTGGACTCAGTCATATAGCCTCGGCACCTACCTAAAGCTGAGTGACTCAGTCATATAGCCTCAGCACCTACATAAAGCTGAGTGACTCAGTCATATAGCCCTCGCACCTACATAAAGCTGAGTGACTCAGTCATATAGCCTCCGGCACCTACATTATAGCTGAGTGAAACTCAGTCCATATAGCCTCGGCACTACATAAAGCTGAGTGACTCAGTCATATAGCCTCGACACCTACATAAAGCTGAGTGAACTAGTCATATAGCCCTCGACATAAAGACTTTACTACGTAATCCGACCTACATAATGGAGTTCTCAGCACAGCTGACCTACATAAACTAGTGCTCATCATCAATGGCTTTGGATCTAAATAATAAGTACCACACTTCGTTTCTTGATAGTCTTTATAAAGAAATGTTTTGTTTACCTGAAACCTGGCCCATGTTTATAAATGCCCATTATGGGCCTGTTAGCAGGACAATAGACTCTTTTGCAACACACTCTCTGCATTTTGGATACTTTGTGCAAGGCAATTGATAGCAGATTAAAAACCGTTGTGGATTGGGACCACTTCCGCGAGTGGTTCGGCAGCGGTTTAAGATCACTGCTGCGTTGCTACAGATTGCTGGGTTCGATAGCCGTGTGCTGACCAGTTCGTGTTGAGTACATATTGGGCCTCAGCGTCGTCCGGGATATGAGCTTTAACTTCCAGACTTGATGTCTTAGATGTTCTTCATATATATGCGACAGTAGTTTTTCCTCCTTCATTTGATTGGCGATGTGTTATTGGTGAGAGTGCACCAGTACCCCTCCCGTAGACCAAGAAAGCAACCGCCCACAAGACAATGATGCTGGCCACCCCTATGCTTCACGGTGGGAGGTGTTCTTCGGCTTGAAGTCCTCGCCCTTTTCCTTCATAACATAACGATGGTCATTAATGGCATAACGTTCATTTTTGTTTGCATCAGAACCCATGAGGATATTTCCTGCGAAAGTCGATCTTTGTTCCCATGTATAAGTTGCCAAACCGTAGTCTGGCCGTTTATGGCGGTTTTTGGGAGCAGTGGCTTGCTTCTCTTGCTTGAGCGGCCTTCAAGGTTATTGTCGATATAGGACTCGTTTTTACTTGGTGGGGATATAGATACCGTTTGTACTGGTTTTCCTCCAGCATCTTCACAAGGTTGATTTGCACTTTTCGCACCAAAAGTTCGTTCAATCTCTAGGAAGGGCAAAAGAACACATCTCCTTCCTGAGCTTGGTATGAAACGGCTGCGTGGTCCCATTGGTGTTTAACTTGCCGTACTATTGTTTTGTGAACAGAATGAACGTGGTAATTCAGGCGTTTGGAAATTGCTCCCCAAGGATGAACCAGACTTGTGGAGGCCTAACAATTTTATATGACTGAGTCACTCAGCTTTATGTAGGGTGCTGGGCTATATGACTGAGTCACTCAGCTTTGTAGGTGCTGAGGCTATATGACTGAGTCACTCAGCTTTATGTAGGTGTCGAGGCTATATGTACTGAAGTCACTCAACTTTTATATGTAGGTGAGGCTATATGACTGAGTCACTCAGCTTTATGGGTGCTGAGCTATATGACTGAGTCACTCAGCTTTATGTAGGTGCTGAGCTATATGACTGAGTCACTCAGCTTTATGTAGGTGCTGAGGCTATATGACTGAGTCACTCAGCTTTATGTAGGTGTCGAGGCTATATGACTGAGTCACTCAACTTTATGTAGGTGAGGCTATATGACTGAGTCACTCAGCTTTATGTAGGTGCTGAGGCTATATGACTGAGTCACTCAGCTTTATGTAGGTGTCGGCTATATGACTGAGTCACTCAGCTTTATGTAGGTGCTGAGGCTATATGACTGAGTCACTCAGCTTTATGTAGGTGCGAGGCTATATGACTGAGTCACTCAGCTTTATGTAGGTGCTGAGGCTATATGACTGAGTCACTCAGCTTTATGTAGGTGCGAGGCTATATGACTGAGTCATCAGCTTTATGTAGGTGCGAGGCTATATGACTGAGTCACTCAGCTTTATGTAGGTGTGCAGGCTATATGATGAGTCACTCAGCTTTATGTAGGTGCGAGGCTATATGACTGAGTCACTCAGCTTTATGTAGGTGCGAGGCTATATGACTGAGTCACTCAGCTTTATGTAGGTGCTGAGGCTATATGACTGAGTCACTCAGCTTTATGTAGGTGCGAGGCTATATGACTGAGTCCCTCAGCTTTATGTAGGTGCTGAGGCTATATGACTGAGTCACTCAGCTTTATGTAGGTGCGAGGCTATATGACTGAGTCACTCAGCTTTATGTAGGTGCCGGGCTATATGACTGAGTCACTCAGCTTTATGTAGGTGCTGAGGCTATATGACTGAGTCACTCAGCTTTTATGTAGGTGCCGGGCTATATGACTGAGTCACTCAGCTTTATGTAGGTGTGAGGCTATATGACTGAGTCACTCAGCTTTATGTAGGTGCCGAGGCTATATGACTGAGTCACTCAGCTTTATGTAGGTGCCGAGGCTATATGACTGAGTCACTCAGCTTTATGTAGGTGCGAGGCTATATGACTGAGTCACTCAGCTTTATGTAGGTGCTGAGGCTATATGACTGAGTCACTCAGCTTATGTAGGTGCCGAGGCTAATGACTGAGTACTCAGCTTTATGTAGTGCAGGCTATATGACTGAGTCACTCAGCTTTATGTAGGTGCTGAGGCTATATGACTGAGTCACTCAGCTTTATGTAGGTGCGAGGCTATATGACTGAGTCACTCAGCTTTATGTAGGTGTCGAGGCTATATGACTGAGTCACTCAGCTTTATGTAGGTGCCGAGGCTATATGACTGAGTCACTCAGCTTTATGTAGGTGCTGAGGCTATATGACTGAGTCACTCAGCTTTATGTAGGTGCTGAGGCTATATACTGAGTCACTCAGCTTTATGGGTGCCGAGTATATGACTGAGTCACTCAGCTTTATGTAGGTGCTGAGGCTATATGACTGAGTCACTCAGCTTTATGTAGGTGCTGAGGCTATATGACTGAGTCACTCAGCTTTATGTAGGTGCCGAGGCTATATGACTGAGTCACTCAGCTTTATGTCGGTGCCGAGGCTATATGACTGAGTCACTCAGTTTTATGTAGGTGCGAGGCTATATGACTGAGTCACTCAGCTTTATGTAGGTGCGAGGCTATATGACTGAGTCACTCAGCTTTATGTAGGTGCTGAGGCTATATGACTGAGTCACTCAGCTTTATGTAGGTGCGAGGCTATTGACTGAGTCACTCAGCTTTATGTAGGTGCGAGGCTATATGACTGAGTCACTCAGCTTTATGTAGGTGCTGAGGCTATATGACTGAGTCACTCAGCTTTATGTAGGTGCGAGGCTATATGACTGAGTCACTCAGCTTTATGTAGGGCTGAGGCTATATGACTGAGTCACTCAGCGTATGTAGGTGCGGGCTATATGACTGAGTCACTCAGCTTTATGTAGGTGCTGACAGGCTATAATGACTGAGTCCTCAGCTTTATGTAGGTGCTGAGGCTATATGACTGAGTCACTCAGCTTTATGTAGGTGCCGGGCTATATGACTGAGTCACTCAGCTTTATGTAGGTGCGAGGCTATATGACTGAGTCACTCAGCTTTATGTAGGTGCGGCTATATGACTGAGTCACTCAGCTTTATGTAGGTGCCGGCTTATATGAACTGAGTCACTCAGCTTTATGTAGGTGCTGAGGCTATATGACTGAGTCACTCAGCTTTATGTAGGTGCCGAGGCTATATGACTGAGTCACTCAGCTTTATGTAGGTGGCTGAGGCTATATGACTGAGTCACTCAGCTTTATGTAGGTGCTGAGGCTATATGACTGAGTCACTCAGCTTTATGTAGGTGTCGAGGCTATATGACTGAGTCACTCAGCTTTATGTAGGTGCTCGAGGCTATATGACTGAGTCACTCAGCTTTATGTAGGTGCCGAGGTATATGACTGAGTCACCTCAAGCTTTATGTAGGTGCCGAGGCTATAATGACTGAGTCCACTCAGCTTTATGTAGGTGCTGAGGCTATATGACTGAGTCACTCAGCTTTATGGGTGCTGAGTCACTATGACTGAGTCACTCAGCTTTATGTAGGTGCTGAGGCTATATGACTGAGTCACTCAGCTTATGTAGGTGCTGAGGCTATATGACTGAGTCACTCAGCTTTATGTGGTGCGAGGCTATATGACTGAGTCACTCAGCTTTATGTAGGTGTGAGGCTATATGACTGAGTCACTCACTTTATGTAGGTGTCGAGGCTATATGACTGAGTCACTCAGCCTTTATGTAGGTGCTGAGGCTATATGACTGAGTCACTCAGCTTTATGTAGGTTTGGAGGCTATATGACTGAGTCATCAGCTTTATGTAGGTGCTGAGGCTATATGACTGAGTCACTCAGCTTTATGTAGGTCGAGGCTATATGCTGAGACTCACTCAGCTTTATGTCGGTGCTGAGGTATATATGACTGAGTCACTCAGCTTTATGTAGGTGAGGCTATATGACTGAGTCACTCAGCTTTATGTAGGTGCTGAGGCTATATGACTGAGTCACTCAGCTTTATGTAGGTGCTGAGGCTATATGACTGAGTCACTCAGCTTTATGTAGGTGCTGAGGCTATATGACTGAGTCACTCAGCTTTATGTGGTGCTGAGGCTATATGACTATATGACTGAGTCACTCAGCTTTATGTAGGTGCCGAGGCTATATGACTGCGCCATCAACTTGATTATTTTAGCAGACATCACTTGCCTAAATTCAGTCAACACATATATCTTAAGAATATCATGGAAAATAATTTAACATTTTAGTTTCTCTTAGAATAAAAACCTTATTGTAACAACAGTTTTAGTCAGTAATACTGACGAGTAGAAAAAAAGATATGTGTATTTTTCAGGGTGTGCGTGTGCAGGACAGAGGAATATCAATTCTTACACTATTGTTCTAAATTCAATCACCTTCTTCATCCTCATCATTCAGTTCATTGAAATTCAATTTTGACGTTGTGCACAATTATCAGTTTCTATTTAGGTTTATGTCACCCGTTCATTGTCATTTAGAGACACAGTAGGACCCAAAAGCATAGTCAGTGCTCTAACTCCCCCTTGTGGTGGTCTGAAGCAATGACGTGGTGACGCAGGGTACCGTACTAAACCATAATCTCAAAACTTTTAATTGAGCAACCACTGTATTACATTTTTGTATTTTTTTTTTAAACGTTTTTTTTTGTATCTACATTTTTCCATCAGCTATTTGCGCTTTTGAATTTGTTGGAATTGGTAATCGTGACCAAGATTGAGGACTTATGTTGTGTTGTTTGGCTCAGCTAGCTAGCTAGCCTCAGCTAGCCTGTTTTGATTAGAATCCCTCAACACCGGCTCGATGAGAAGCCTGAAGTAGAGAACTGCATATGGAGATGCCGATACTAGTGAAGATACTCTTGACTTTTAATTATGTGTGGTGAGCTTCTAGCGCCCCGTTGGCAGCAGTAACTTTAGCATCACCCAAGTGGCTGCTACACAGAGTTAGTGGAGAGGAGTAGCTAGCTAGTTAGTTAGCTAACCATCAAGCTACAAAGCCCTGAGCACGGACGTTGAGGACAGGATATCGAGGTGGGCTGCTGAGGCTGCAGACTTGACTGTCTCACTGACTCGGACTGGCTCCCTCCGTCCTCCGTGACATCCATGACTGAAGTTCCATCTCTATGCCATCATATCTGCTTCAATTCATCTTTCATCCTTCCAGTCCCTAACTTACATCCTGTGTTAGTTATAATGTTATTGTTTTGCAGTTTTTTTGTAGTTTATGCTTTTATATATGTAATTAATATTTTAGCTGTCAGAAAAATTTAATATCGCACCATTCTCTGCATTACCAGCAAGGGGGCAATACCACCATTCTTCTGGCATTACCAGCAAAGGGTCAATACCACAATTATCCCAGCATTACCAGCAAGGGTTAAATATCACCATTATCCCACCATTATCAGCAAAGGGTCAATGGGTTCAGGGATAACACAAATAAACCTTGACAAGGGCAACAGAGGAGAGGGAGAAAGGGGGGGGGGGGGGGCGAGAGAGGGGGGGGTGGAGAAGCCCGGTCCTGTTCTGTTAGAGACTGTTATGTTAGTAGAAGGGGCTTGCCTTGCCAAGACACGGCCCTGAACTGCGCAGCGTTGCCAGAGCAGCCATGGCCTGCACGGAGCAGAGAGCAGGCTGCACGCACCGGCTGACTTAATTCAGGGGCCAAACGCCAGCCGCCACCTACGCTCTCACCCACCAGCTGCCTCCCCTTATACAAGAGCCCACCTGACGGCTCCGATAGCTGCAATCAGCCGAGCCACGCAGCAGCCCAAAGGGGGGGCCCCCCCCCCAAAAATTTTTCTCCTTTTTTCCAAACTCCTTTTAATTTTAAAAACACACCCCCCCGGGATCACTCTTCTCCAATAGATTCCGAGAGCAAAAGCACAGAATATCTGAAATGATAGGCACAAGACACCACATACAACTAGCACCAACAGAATGCAAACAGTGGTGTTTGATATGGGGGAGGCTGCAGTGGAGGTAGAAAAGGTTACGCCCCGACACACCCATATGCCCAGAAAGCATAGCCGAAGAGCTCATTGTACACATGTATATTTATAGAGAAATTTCTCACCTATGTTCCTCCATATACTAAGATCAGCCCGTCTCATAACCTTCAACTTGTGTATGACATTACTCACAACTCAGTATCTCAGACCAACACATGTCACCAATTCCTAGATATAGCGATCAATCACTAGATCCCTTAATAACATTGAATCCCAGACCTATCCATTACCATGTGTAGAGATTAATCGATCACTTACATGTCTTCTATACAACCTCTATCCACACACACACAACCTACAGTGACCCCAAGAATCCACACGTAGTGTACTGTTTCATACACAACTGCCATATGCAAACCTGTTACGGAACTGATTCTATCTAGAGTATATCTATTGCGAAACTCAAAAGCCTACCTCCCAATATCCCTCGAGTAACCTACGAGTTCTAATATCCAACCACACACTCTTCCCATACGATACACAACTGAAGCTACTCACTATAGACGCATACCGATGTCTACCTATGTCCTATGAAAGCAAGATCACACTATCGTTGTCTTCAGACCACCGTCATCTATCCAGAGCTTCTGATACACTAACCTCTATTGCCAAAAATAACAATCAAGAGGCAGTCCTTGTGTCAATCATCCCTCTAAAGAACATCCTGTAGACATTCAATACTCTGCGCGACATTACTCCTGCTTCGAGACAAATAATTATATCACTCAAAAGACCTTGTACTTACAACATATTTCTCACAGAATTTGCTCTAAATTGCACACCAATAACAATCCTAGCCATTAATCTTCATGCGACAGAAGAGTATCAGTCTCTACTTTCTTCTAATTGAGAACGATGTACCAAGTGCACTGTCTTCGGCATACCGCAGTCAACAACTGTACTGTCCATCATCTATCTTTGTCTGAAAAGAGCCATTCCACTACCGATTTTGGCACTGTACTGCCGCTTATGTTCCATTTATGCCTTATGAGAGATGTTAAAATGAATCATACGCACTCAGTCCTAACTATCAAATGCAATCTCAATTGCTAGCTATCCTCATAATAATGTTGCCTAACTCTAAGTATATTTAGAACCGATGTGTTTCTTGCTACACTCCATTCATAAATTGTTCCACACTATAAGGCCAACCACCCAAGTTCCTCATGACCTGTCACACTATTACTCCGCTATGGAAAGAAAGAAAAGACAAAAAAAGGAATATGCACGACAAAATAATCATACTTCACAAAATATGATAATAGTTTATGGCATAATGATACACCATCACAGATCCTAATTGGAACAGATTTTTCTTTTAACACTGAGCTATTTCTTTGGCTTATGTTTTATTGCCCATTTTCCTGGAGGAGTTTTATGTACACTTAATAGACATCGTTTTGTCGACACACTATCTTCTACTCACGAGAGGCAACAACAACACCCCGAAGTCATAGTCGCTGCATTATTGTCAATTCCTATCACCGAAGAGAAGAGTAAACAAACAATATGTAGGTAGCGTCATACAGAACTCAGCGCCGAGAGCGTCTTCATTCATCCACTTCCTACCCTCTAATCTATGCCAAATATCGCCAGACCTATCTTCATTGCCTTTTCTCAGTATCTTGTTGGACAACTGTTCTCTCTCCCTACTCTACCTCATAGAATCTAACGATATTCTGCCGCATAATCCCTATTATAGCAGACTCTCCATGTCGCTTCTCTGCAGGCGTGCAACAATCCCTACAGGCCCTCCAAGAATACTTCTCACTTGTCAGAGTACTCGACCTTCATGATCATTTGTCAATTGTTAGCCTTTCTATGAAATCTCTATCTCCCACTCCTGTGAGCCTCGACCACCATACATATTAACGCCCAGACTTGTCTCTTGTTAATGGCCGAGATGCTCAGTATCTGCCATTTATCATGCCTATTTCAAATTGATGCGATGACCACCGTCCTGCTATATCAATATCCGTTCTAGAGACTAAACTGAAATATTAATGTATAACCCTTGCTGTATGAACCACTCTGCCCTATGAGC
>NW_019942709.1:37675-39723 GCF_002910315.2 Salvelinus sp. IW2-2015 | reverse complement strand
CCACTCCACCATCACCACCGCCACCCCTACCCCTCTCTCTCCACGGCACATCACCACCGCCACTCCTACCCCTCTCTCTCTCCACCACCCCTACCCTTCTGTCTCTGCACCCCACCACCCTTACCCCTCTCTCTCTCCACCACCCCTACCCTTCTGTCTCTGCACCCCACCACCCTTACCCCTCGCTCTCTCCACGCCACATTGTTCTTAACCCTGCCAAAATTATTCTCGCCTCCCCTATCTTATTCTGCATATTTTCCCCACTTAATTTATTAAATTAGGAAATGTTGTGGGGATTAATTGATTTCTGCCTCCATTGCTGCTGCTTTTTATTGTTCTCTATATTTGTGTAGATTTTCTCTCTTTCATGGAGATGACTGACGAGCCTGGGAAGTACTGCACAAGTACACAGCAACCTCACAGAATAAACATTAGATTGGTTTTGTGATAAACGTCAGATACTGAAAATGTACAACTTTAAGATCTAAGCCTCAAACTCAGCTAACCTACTGTCAGTACTCAGTACACGCCGTGACAGAAATCACTTAATGTACAGTGAGTACCTAGTGAAAGTCTACACACCACTTGCATAGTGTTCACATTTTGCTGCCTTAAAATTAAATTAAAAAAATTCAAGTGAGAGAAATGTAATACATAATTTTTTTAAACGAAGACGTTCTGATTGCATACGTCTTCACGGCCCAGAGTTAATACTTGGTAGAAGCACCTTTGGCAGCTATTATAGCTATAACTCATTTTGAATCATATTTTACTAACTTTTCACAACTACTAAGGCAACTTTGTATATTGTTTTCATCATAATTGTTCCAGCTCAGTAAATTTTGTTGGGAATCATTGATGGCCAGCAATATTCAATATTCATAAACAACAGGTGTGGACTAACAGTGGCATGCTTTGTAAACAACAGGTGTGGACTATCAGTGAAATACTTTGTAAACAACAGGTGTGGACTATCAGTGAAATGCTTTGTAAACAACAGGTGTGGACTATCAGTGAAATGCTTTGTAAACAACAGGTGTGGACTATTCAGTGAAATGCTTTGTAAACAACAGACGTGTACTAAGAGTTAAATGCTTACTTACAGGCCCTTCCCAACAATGCAGAGAGAGAACATTTTTAAATAATAGGAAAATAATAACACGAGGAATAAATACACAATGAGTAACGATAACTTGGCTATATACACGGGATACCAGTATCGAGTCCATGTACAAAGGGTACGAGGTAATTGAGGTATATGTACATATAGGTAGGGATATTCAAAACTTGTCTCTGATTTTGAAGCAAATTTAAGTCAGGACTGAGACTAGACCACTCAGGAACACTCAACACCTCTTGGAAAACCATTATTTGTCATAAAAAATAGGCTCACTATATCCCAGGGTTAGGTTTACAGAAAACTGAGGCGGGTTTTCCTGTAGATAGAATCCCTTATTGGATTTAATTGTAAGGCAGCAAAATGTGAATACTGCGCAAGATTTTCGCTAGCGACTGAATTTTATTCCTTTAGACATGGTACACAGATTTATTTCTTATTATTTGAAATAAAAGTTTGATCAAGATCATGTTTTGCTTCAGGTGAATAACGTGGTTCCTTTATAAATCTGTTGGTCAAATTCAGGGACAAAAGGTGATTAATTACCGACAGGCCTTATATATTTACTGTATCAGCACCTGGCATATTTACGGTCGTAGAAAATGTTATATTTAGTTAAAGCATACATTTTTATTGTAATATAACTTTCAAATCCTAACATTTAACCAGACGGGTAGGAAATTATGCCACTGTAAAAATGTCTTCTGAATTTGAACTCTTCATCTCCAATTGGATAGTCATCTTTATGTCGTCCAATAAAACCCTGATTTGTGGAGCTCTCAAGTGTTTGCTTGATAAGATTGGTGCAGAATAATTGCCAGCAAAATGACAATCCCACCTCTCCCTCAATCCCTCCCTCCATCCCTCCCTCCACCTCTCCCTCCATCCCTCCATCCCTCCCTCCATCCCTCCACCTCTCCCTCCATCCCTC
>NW_019942709.1:34188-36667 GCF_002910315.2 Salvelinus sp. IW2-2015 | reverse complement strand
CTCCCTCCACCTCTACCTCCATCCCTCCCTCCTTTTATAATTTCATCCCTTTCTCCCTTAACGCACAACCCCCAGCCCCCCATATAGGCATATAAACGTATATTAGAGTAATTCTGAAATCAAATGAAATGAAAAGATCACAGCATTGGAGATGGGAGAGTGATTAAATAATTAAATGATTCTGTCCACTACTACCCCACTCCAGGTGCCGTAGGTTGATGCAGATGCTCTTTGCGGCAGCTATGAGATTGCCATAAGTGTTCAATTACACATATATCTTTTTTTAAAGGCACAGATGAGGCTGCAGTGGCCCCCCCAGTTAAGTTCATGTCCTGATTAATTTCAGATTAATGCTGTCGTTTCCTTCAGCGTTGTAATTTCTCCTCCTGCCACTTGAGTGTATGTAAATGAAATCCGTTCGGAGTTTCGTCCGGATCTCCTCAATTTTTTTCTAATTAGATGGACATGGATATACTGGTACATGTGATTTAACAACCTATTGATATGTTGCACTAAGATCCTGCCTGGAGACCCACAGAGACACACACTACCGAATAGTTTGGGACCTTATACTCCCAACATCTATCACATTAACATTAAAAGATGGCGCTGTAGTCATAGCAACCGTTTTAGAGTCTCATGACCATTTCTGCTATTAATTATATATATTTTTTTTTCAATCTTTAACTTTTTTTTGTACATAATGTCTCCGCCATTATTTCCTATGACCGAAAACAGTTTCTGGAGATCAGAACAGCTATAGCTAACCTGGATTTGGATGACTCTGGACGTACTGCTTACTCCGAACCAGGCCGTAATCCCAGGGACTCAAAATGTAGGAAATTATGGCGCAAAAGAGGCAGACGAGCCAGAATCCTGACGATGTTGGCGAGCAAATAAACCGCCTCTACCCTCCGTTCTGTTAGCGAACGTACGGTCACCGGAGAACAAACTGGAGGAGCTCTGTTCGAGACTATCCTATCAACGGGACCTGAAGAACTGTAATATTCTATGTTTCATAGAGTCGTGGCGGAATAAGGACATGGATAATATACAGTTAATCTTGCTGGCTTTTCCATTTCATCGTCAAGGCCGTTCGGCAGGCTCGGGTAAGATGAGGGGAGGAGGGGTGTGTCTCGAAGTTTTTGCTCACCTGAGTTAGAATACCTCATGATAAGCTGCAGACCAAGAGAGTTTTCATCTATATTTTTTGGAGCTGTCCATTTACCGCCTCAAACCGATACTGGCACTAAGGCAGCTCCTCAACGAGATGTGTAGGGCCATAAGCTAACCAGAAACTGCACACCCAAAGGCAGCGTTCCTAGTGGCCGGTGATTTTAACGCAGGGAAAATGACATTTGGTTTTACTTCATTTTAAACAGCATGCCACCTTTGCAAACAGAGGTGACAAAATTCTAGATCACCTTTACTCCACACACAGATAACATTTACACCACACACAGGAAACATTTACACCACACACAGAAAACATTTACACCACGCACAGAAAACATTTACACCACACACAGAAAACATTTACACCACGCACAGAGAAACATTTACACCACACACACGAAAAAAACACTTTACACCACGCACAGATAACATTATACACCACCACACAGAAAACATGGTAACAGAACCAAAACAGCGAGCAGGAACAAACTTTACACCACGCCAGAAAACATTTACAGCCACACACAGAACCCTTATACCACCATCCTCTATCCGCACAGAAATGCATTACACCACACACAACCCGAGAAACATTATACACCCACACACTAGGAAAACATTTACACAAACAAACACAGGAAAAACATTTACACCACGCACGAGACCATATACATTTACACCACGCACAGAAAACACAGTTACACACACACATTGAAAACATTGCCCATATCCGCTGAACAGCGAGCCTACCAGAGAGCTAAATAGCACTTTACTATGCTCCATTCGATGGGCGATGTGTGTGTAAGACTCTGTTGTAACCGTTAAACAGGTTAACATTCACACATTGATGTGGGGTAAATGACTAATGGAGCTGAAATGGCAGAAGGTATTTTCCAGGACATTCTGTTACTCAGAGCATGTGCTTGAACTTCAGCTTGGCAAGTGTTTTTCTGGACTGACCAATTTTCAATCTTCTCACCTGGATCCCAGTCTGTAATAACCCATACATGTTTCAAAGAAGACCGATCCATAGTCCCTGTTTGACGCCCAGGAACGCCAGATAAACCCGGTCTAAAGACTACGCCTCGTAAGCACACACATCTTGTAGCCATGAAGTTACCCACTGTGTTTGAAAGAGGCGCCATCTGTGTCATGTTAAATCTCAAGTCAACTATCATCACGACACCCTGGACCCCACCCTCATGTGAATTTATTTCTCATGTTATTGTTATTTCACTCCTTCTATGATGTCTTTCTATATGGCACGTGTTGTTGTGAAGATGTCTCTCAGTCGTCATCTGGC
>NW_019942709.1:0-34163 GCF_002910315.2 Salvelinus sp. IW2-2015 | reverse complement strand
GGAACCCACCCTCATTGTGAATGTATTCCTCGAATGGTTATTGTTATTCTATATTTTTCTCTCTGTGTTGGTGTGAAGTTGCCCGATTTAAATTAGCATTTCAGCTCATGTTAGTCTACAACCTGTTTGTTTTTACCAAGCATTTCACTGTTAGTCTACCACCTGTTGTTTACAAGCATCTTCACTGTTAGTCTTACACCTGTGGTTTACGCCCCAAGCATTTCACTTGTTAGTCTACAACCTGTTGTTTACCCCAAGCATTTCCACTGTTAGTCTACACCAGTTGGTTTCACCCAAGCCATTTCACTGTTAGTCTACCACCTGCTTGTTATACCACAGCTTTCACTGGTATAGTCATACCCCACCTGTCGTTTTCAAAGCATGTGACAAAAACATATGATTGATTAAATCACAATAAGTTATGGAAAAATATGCATTGCTATTAGTTCTTGGATGCGTTTCATCTCATTTTGGTAATGTTGGTCATGAGTTACATCTAGTACAGTACATTGTGATGCAAACTTGGAATAGTGCCCAGTGCTTTTGAGACACCTTTGAGTGCAACTGACTGCGATTCTGGCTATTCAGCAGCCACACCAGACGATGACCACCAACACTGCCGGTCTGAGGATGCTCCTAGAAATAGAAAACGGTGCGTTCTTTAATTATTATTTCAACGATTACATGATTAATCAAAGCATATCCAATAAATAGTACTTGACTCTGTATAAAATTGGCTCCGTCATTGATGCATCATATTTAAATTCAGGAAGATGGCACATAACATTGAAGACTGATGGAGACACATTCAACAACAACAGTGCAAGCTGAGTCTCATCTTCTTCTGACCCTCCACATCTTCCATTAGAAGACAGCACCAGGGACCCCAGCCTTCCTTGCTGGCTCTTGGACACCCCCCGCAACCCAGGCCCCTGGTCCAATGTTGCCTTTGTTTCTCGGTTATTCTTTGTCCCGGGTTTCCTCCTGTTTCTGCCAGCGTGGGAAATGAAGCCAAGATAAACCCCTCGTCCATCCTCCAGCCTGGGCCAATAGAGGCAGGCGGTGTCGACGTGGGGCCTTTTTTGTGCAGCAGCAAGCATGGGGTGGGCGGCGGGGGGGCGGGGCGCGGGGGGGGGGGGCGCAGATGCCTGTTCCCCAGAGACACAGCGGAGGTTAATGATCTCACAGCCTCTGCTGAAATAAATAAATCACTTCCAGCCAGGAGTCTGAATAAATCTCCTCTCAAACTGCCATTTGCTGGAGCAAGGACCACCAGTTGCTAATGATTGCGTTTTCTCTCTCTTTCCCTTGATTGCCCGAGGGGGTAGCTTGTGACACAGATGAGTTCTTCCCTCTCTCTCTCTCTCTCTCTCTCTCTCTCTCACTCACTCTCCCAATTTTTTTAGTGGCTATTCTAATTCACTGTCAGGGGACATTAGCTAGCTGACAGGAGTTTGGACTGGGTAGGGGATCGTTGGTAGTGACAGTGGTAGTTGTTTCTTGTTTGGACAGAGCTGATTGTTAGAGGCGTGCTGCGCTGTAGGGGGGAGAAGGGTCAGTCACAATACAACACCACCATTTAACTAAGACATCTGTCACTTCCCCTGTATCAGTGCCTGCAGTAGCCCAACGCAGTAGCCCAACACAGTAGCCCAATGCAGTGGCATAGCACCAATGCTACTGTGTAATCAGTTATTACTAGATGGATAGTTTTGAAAGAAACTTGAAGAAGGGAAGGATGTATCATGATTGTCTGTTAAAATGTTCATACTAATGTTATATACAATGGGTCATAGTTAAAGGGTCAATCTGCGATTGCTACAACGAAAGTGTTCACACAGTGACGCTGACCCATGTTGACTCCAATGCTTCCCACAGTTAAGTTGTCAAGTTAGCTGGTGGACCATTCTTGATAGACACGAGAAACTGTTGAGCGTGATAAAACCCAGCAGCGTTGCAGTTCTTGACACAAACCGGTGTGCCTGGCACCTACTACCATACCCCTTGTGTCTAGCCCATTCTCCCTCTGAATGGCACACATACACAATCCATGTCTCAATTGTCTCAAGACTTAAACATACTTTATTTATTTAACCTGTCTCCTCCCCTTCATCTACACTGATTGAAGTGGATTTAACAGGTGACATCAATAAGGGACCATAGCTTTCACCTGGATTCACCTGGTCAGTCTATGTCATGGAAAGAGCATGTTTTGTACACTCAGTGTATATACCCATTTGCATTTGAGAGTGGTTACATTTCTCCAGCCTCATCCCTCAGCTCTTTACCAAAACAGAGGCAAGGTGGTGCTTTGTTATCGTTTGAACTGCAGATTGCCACTTTAAGTCTCCAATGTAGCCTATTTTATGAGAAATGATAGATAGAAACAAGATTCTTTGCCATCCACTGATGAGAACATTACAATGCTAAACCTTTTGGCAAAAGGAATGATTTCCAAACATAGAATTCGATATACAGTGGGTAATATCCCCCGCGGATTTATTTAAATTTTATCGTGTAAACGATCTACACAAAACATTATGTAATGTCAGAGTGGAAGGATTTTTTAATTAATACATTTTTTAAGAAGACAGAAAAATTATCAAACACAACTTTACCATTGATTTGTATCAAGTTAGCAACACCTTTGGTAGCAATTACAGCTGTGCCTTTTTCTTCTCTAAGACGTTTGCACTCCTGGATTGTGCGATAGTTGAACATTACTCTTTTCAAAATTCTTCGAGCTCAGCCATTTTCAGGTCTTGCCATAGATTTTCAAGCAAATTTAAGTCAAAACTGTAACTTGGCCACTCAGGAACATTCAAAGTCTTCATGGTAAGCAACTCCAGTGTAGATTTGGCTTTGTGTTGTAGGTTATTGTCCTGCTGAACGGTGAATTCATCTCCCAGTGTCTGGTGTAAAGCAGTCTGAAGCAGGTTTTCCTCTAGGAGTTTTCCTGTGGCTAATTTCACCCCGTTTCTTTTTTAAAATCTCGTTTATCCCAGTCTTTACCGATAGCAAGCATACCCATAACATGATGCAGCCACCACCATGCAATATTGTCTTGCAATATTTTTTTATTCTGTATACTTCTTTTGTTGTTTTCACTCTGTCATTTAAGTCATTATTGTGGAGTCACTACTAAGGGTGAGTGCTATTCACATTTTAATACTGTCATACCGTTTCTGTACCATACTGGGTTATTCTGTATTAACAAAAACGCACACAAGAGCCACTATTTTAAGAAACACACAAAACAATAGGTAACAGGGATGTTGATCCATAATCTGTAACCAAGAAGCTTGACCTTTGACATCTAGCCACTTAGCTAGCAAGTTTAGCAAACCAAATGCATTGCTGTGGCCTCATTTTATAACCGTTGTGTACATTTCACACGACATTTCTGCGTGCGGCAGAAAAGTCTGAGCACGTACAAAAACATTGAGATTTATCAACTTGGCGTACGCCATACATACCCATGTTTCTCATTATGAATCAGACCTATTGTAAAACTGTGCATGCATTGAAACTCCACCTGGAAAACACCTCCAGTCACCTTTTATGGTGACAATAACGCCCTTTAGTCATCTTTTATGGTGACAATAACGCCCTTTATCCACCTTTTATGGTGACAATAACGCCCTTATCCACCTTTTATGGTGACAGTAACGCCCTTTAGTCACCTTTTATGGTGACAGTAACGCCCTTTAGTCATCTTTTATGGTGACAATAACGCACTTTATCCACCTTTTATGGTGACAATAACGCCCTTATCCACCTTTTATGGTGACAGTAACGCCCTTTAGTCATCTTTTACGATGACAATAACGCCCTTATCCACCTTTTATGGTGACAGTAACACTCTTTATCCACCTTTTATGGTGACAATAACGGCCCTTTATCCACCTTTTATGGTGACAATACGCCCTCCAGTCACCTTTTATGGTGACAATAACTCCCCTTTTCCACCTTTTATGGTGACAATAACACCCTTTATTCACCTTTTATGGTGACAATAACACCCTGTATCCACCTTTTATGGTGACAATAACGCCCTTTATCCACCTTTTATGGTGACAATAACGCCTTTTATCCACCTTTTATGGTGACAATAACGCCCTTTATTCACCTTTTATGGTGACAATAACGCCTTTTATCCACCTTTTATGGTGACAATAACGCCTTTTATCCACCTTTTATGGTGACAATAACGCCCTTTATCCACCTTTTATGGTGACAATAACGCCCTTTATCCACCTTTTATGGTGACAATAACGNGACAATAACGCCCTTTATCCACCTTTTATGGTGACAATAACGGCCCTTTATCCACCTTTTATGGTGACAATAACGCCCTTTATCCACCTTTTATGGTGACAATAACGCCCTTTATCCACCTTTTATGGTGACAATAACGCCCTCCAGTCACCTTTTATGGTGACAATAACGCCCATTATTTGCTGTATATTTTGGAAGTATTGTCATTAGGCCACAGCATTGTTGTTCAATATTTAGTTTATCAATTGATTATTGGGTTTATATGTCCTGTCTTGGTATAGGCTCTGAGATTAAATAGTCAATGATGTTGCGCTCCTATCGCACAGCAATACTGTAGCCTACCCATATTGTCAAATATTTTCCATAAGCTACCGTGTTGGCAGAATGTTTTAATCTTTAGCAGTAATTTATCTGGAAAATGACTGTCTTTTTCTGAACGAGAAAACAACGGTAAATTGTCGTGGACCTGTAAGTAGAACGTTTGAATTCAACAATGTGTTTTATATACATTTTTCCCCAATCTAAATATGATGGACTGCCCTTGACTTCTAAAACAGGCTACTGAAATAAATGTAATTACTGTACTTACAGTAGTAACAGTTCTATTTCTCGTGTTTTTTTTCGTTCTACTTTACTTTTTTAATTAATTTTTTATCGTACTACTGATATTTATTACTGCATTGTTGGGAAAGTGCAAAGCAAGAAGGCATTTTCACTGTACTTGTGCCACATGACAATTAAACGTTGAAACTTGAAAGTTTGCGGGGAGGTGAGCACATTCTCACGTCAAGTCAATTTTTAAAAATAAATATTATAAACTTTTTTTGTGAAAACTGGCGTACACATATTTTGGGGTATATTTTGTACGCACGGTTTTTAAGTGAGCTGGATGTAATGTATTTAACACATCTTAGATTTCTTATAGTTATAAGCAGTGTTGTGGCTTCAGCTCAGTTCAGAAGGACGACTGTATCTTCGATGTGTCTGGGTGGTTTAATGCATCATGCTGTAGTATAGTTATATACTTGACCACGCTTAAAGAGATATTCAATGTCTGATTTGTTATTGTTACCCATCTACCAATCACTGCCCTTCTTTAATGAAGCTTTCAAGAAGCTCCCTGGTCTTTGTAGATAAATCTGTGAATTCAAGATTTGACTGAGGGACCATACAGATTAAAGGGGTAGTCATCATAAAATCACGTCAAACACTATTTCGCACAGAGTGAGTCCATGTAACTTATTATGTGATTTGTTAAGCCACATTTTACCTCCTAAACTAATTTAGGCTTGCCTAAACAAAGGGGGGGAATACTTATGCAACAACTAGATTTTTTCTTCTTTTTTTTACAAATTTGTATAATTTTATTTTCACTTTGACATTATGTAAAAAAAAAAAAAAAAAATGGTGTAGTTCAATGTAAAAATGTTAGCTATTTCAATCCCACTTTGTAACGTAACAAAATGTGGTTAAAAACCCACTTATGACCCAAAACCCACTGAGTTCATTCCATAGGATCTACAACGCTTTCAGAAAACAATCACACCCCTTGACTTTTTCCACATTTTGTTGTGTTAGAGCCTAAATTCAAAAGGCACTCGCACATCTGAGCTATCTTTGTTGCAGGTGCATGGTAACAGTTGAATAAGATGAGAACAAGGAAGAAACCTGCACACTGCTCTCGCTAGTATCACTGCTCTTTATTAAGCTTTACGTATCGGCCTCAAGGCCTTCGTCAGAGCTTTTGTTATGTTAGAGCCTGATTTTTTTAATGGATTACATTTAGATTTTGTCACTGATCTACACACAGTACCTCATAATGTCAAAGTTGACCTTCCTAACTCAGTTGCAGGAGAGGAAGGAAACTGCGTCTCTCGGATTTTACCACGAAGCCAATGGTGACTTTAAAACAGTTACAGAGTTTAACAGTGATAGGAGATAACCAAAATGACAGAGTGAAAAGAAAGAAAGAAATTAACTTTATCCTGTCTAGCCCCTGGGTTCCGCTAGCGGAACCCCCCCCCAACATTCCACTGAAAAGGCAGCGCGCGAAATTCAAAAAATATTTAGAAATATTTAGAAATATTTAACTTTCACACATTAACAAGTCCAATACAGCAAATGAAAGATAAACATCTTGTGAATCCAGCCAACATGTCCGCGTTTTTAAATGTTTTACAGCGAAAACACCACGTATATTTATGTTAGCTCACCAYCAAATACAAAAAAGCACAGACATTTCTTTCACAGCACAGGTAGCTTGCACAAAACCGACCAAATAGAGATAGAATTAGTCACTAACCAAGAAACAACTTCATCAGATGACAGTCTTGTAACATGTTATACAATAAATCTATGTTTTGTTCGAAAAATGTGCATATTTCAGGTATAAATCATAGTTTTACATTGCAGCTACAATCACAAATAGCACCGAAGCAGCTAGAACAATTACAGAGACCAACGTGAAATATCTAAATACTCATCATAAAACATTTTTGAAAAATACATGGTGTACAGCAAATGAAAGACAAACATCTTGTGAATCCAGCCAATATTTCAGATTTTTTAAGTGTTTTACAGCGAAAACACAATATAGCATTATATTAGCTTACTACAATAGCCAACCACACAACCGCATTCATTCAACGCAAAGGTAGCGATAGCGAAAAAAACAGCAAAAGATATAAATTTATTCACTAACCTTCACAATCTTCATCAGACAGTCCTATAACATCATATTACACAATACATATATGGTTTGTTCGAAAATGTGCATATTTAGAGCTGAAATCAGTGGTTATACATTCTGAAAACGTAGCAACTTTTTCCCAGAATCTCCGGATATATTTCTGACACTCACCTAATCTGACCAAATAACTCATCATAAACTTTACTAAAAAATACATGTTGGATAGCAAATGAAAGATACACTAGTTCTTAATGCAATCGCCGTGTTAGAATTCTAAAAATAACTTTAGTACGACATACAGCTTACGTTATAGCGAGACAGCGCCTGCAATGGGGGCGGAAAATAATACTAAACATTTTCCACAGAAATACGATATAACATCATAAATGGTTCCTACTTTTGCTGAGCTTCCATCAGAATCTTGTACAAGGGGTCCTTTGTCCAGAACAATCGTTGTTTGGTTTTAGAATGTCCTCTTATCCTGTCGAATTAGCAACCAAAGCTAGCCAAGTGGCGCGAAGCTGTCCATCGTCAACAAACGCAGAGAACGGAAAAAGCCAAAACTCCCGATAAACTTTCAATAATCTGATAAAACTATATTGAAAAAACATACTTTACGATGATATTATCACATTTATCAAACAAAATCAAAGCCGGAGATATTAGCCGTCTATAACGAAAGCTTTTCAGAAGCCAATGCTGATGTCTTTCCCACGCCTTGCTGAACAAAGGAAATTTGGGGTCATGTCATTCCAAGAGCTCTCGTTTGACCTCAGATCAAGCTACAGCATTTCACCTCTCACTGCCTGTTGACATCTAGTGGAAGGCGTATGAAGTGCATGTATATCCATAGATTTCAAGCAAATGAATAGGAAGGCCCTGGAACAGAGCCTCGATTTCAGATTTTTCACTTCCTGACAGGAAGTTTGCTGCAAAATGAGTTCTGTTTTACTCACAGATATAATTCAAACGGTTTTAGAAACTTGAGAGTGTTTTCTATCCAATAGTAATAATAATATGCATATTGTACGAGCAATAATTGAGTATGAGGCAGTTTAATTTGGGAACGATTTTTTACACAGTGAAAACAGCGCCCCCCTATCCCAAAGAAGTTATGTTTGGGGCAAATCCAACACAACACATCACGGTAAGGTCTACTGTACTTGACGCATGTGACAAATACAATTTGATTAGTATTTTCAAGCATGGTAGTAGCTGCATCATGTTATGGGTATGCTTGTCATCGGCAAGGGCTAGGGAGTTTTTTCTGGGGATTTAAAGAAACGGAATAGAGCTAAGCACTGGCAAAATCCTAGAGGAAAACCCGGTTGTCTGCTTTCCAACAGACACTGGGAGATGAATTCATCTTACAGCAGGACAAGGACCTAAACCGAGGCCAAATATACACTGGAGTTGAATGTTCCTGAATGGCCTGGTTACAGTTTTGACCTAAATTGGGCTGAAAATCTATGGCAAGACTTGAAAATGGCTGTCTATTAATGATCAACAACCAACTTTACAGAGCTTTAAGAATTTTGAGAAGAATAATGGGCAAATGGTGCACAATTCAGGTGTGGAAAGCTCTTAGAGACTTACCCAGAAAGACTCATATCTGTAATCGCTGGCAAAGGTGCTTCTACAAAGTATTGAATTAGGAGTGTTAATACTTATGTAAATCAAATATTTCTGTATTTTATTTTCCATTAATAAAACATGAAAAAAAAATACATTTTGTCACGTTCGTTATAAGGATCGGACCAAGGCGCAGCGTGGTATGCGTACATTCTTATTTATTAAAAGAATGAAACACTGAACAAACAAACAAAATAACAAAATGAAACATGAAGCTATACAAACGAGTGCTGACAGGCAACTAAACATAGACAAGATCCCACAAACACCAAAGGGAAAATGGCTACCTAAATATGATCCCCAATCAGAGACAATGATAAACAGCTGCCTCTGATTGGGAACCATATCAGGCCACCATAGACATACAAATCACCTAGACCTACAAAAAAAACCTAGACATACAAAAAAAACCTAGACAATACAAAAACTAGCGTACCCACCCTAGTCACACCCCGACCTAACCAAAATATAAAGAAAACAGAGATATCTCAGGTCAGGGCGTGACACTTTGACATAATGACAATTACATCCATTTTAATCCCACTTTGTAACACAACAAAATGTGGAAAAAGTGGAAGGGGTGTGAATACTTATCTGAAGACACTGTATGTGTGTCTACATACCTACTACTACCAAATGAATGAGACTGGGAGAATCGCAAAGTGCCCAACGATTAGCTGGCAATTACTACCTGCCTTCCATTGTAATTAGTGTCTCCAATGGAGTTGTGTCAATAATCAATGACACCATTCAGGACCAATTAGAACACGGTGAACAGAACGAGAGAATGCAACAGATGCAGACAGCCCCTAACACTGGGGTGGGTTACTAGATATATTGGGTTTACTTTCTAACGGCTAAATTGAGCAGAGATTGAATGGAGGGGTGTAGAGAAGATAATCTCCCCCCGTATCAAACTGGAGACACTGTAGTGCATTGTGACATGTCAAAAAAAAATCAAACACAATGTATTTATTGTCTATAACTTCACATTTACAACAGGATGCATGCAATTTACACTGAAACACTCGGTATCCCCCCCAAAATATATGTGTGTCTGTGTTAGTGATGCGCGGATTGACTCATAACCCACAGACCTAACGGGTTATATCCACGGGGTTTGGGGTCATGAAATGATGTGTGGATGAAGGACTGGTTGAATAAAGAGAAAAACAATACATACAAAAAAATCCAATCCGAGTCTAACTGTATCTAGTGTGTAGTCTCAGCTATAGAGTCTAACTGTATCTAGTGTGTAGTCTCAGCTATAGAGTCTAACTGTATCTAGTGTGAGTCTCAGCTATAGAGTCTAACTGTATCTAGTGTGTAGTCTCAGCTATAGAGTCTAACTGTATCTAGTGTGTAGTCTCAGCTATAGAGTCTAACTGTATCTAGTGTGTAGTCTCAGCTATAGATCTAACTGTATCTAGTGTGTAGTCTCAGCTATAGAGTCTAACTATATCTAGTGTGTTAGTCTCAGCTATAGAGTCTAACTGTATCTAGTGTGTAGTCTCAGCTATAGAGTCTAACTGTATCTAGTGTGTAGTCTCAGCTATAGAGTCTAACTGTATCTAGTGTGTAGTCTCAGCTATAGAGTCTAACTGTATCTAGTGTGTAGTCTCAGCTATAGAGTCTAACTGTATCTAGTGTGTAGTCTCAGCTATAGAGTCTAACTGTATCTAGTGTGTAGTCTCAGCTATAGAGTCTAACTGTATCTAGTGTGTAGTCTCAGCTATAGAGTCTAACTGTATCTAGGGTGTAGTCTCAGCTATAGAGTCTAACTGTATCTAGTGTGTAGTCTCAGCTATAGAGTCTAACTGTATCTAGTGTGTAGTCTCAGCTTAGGGTCTAACTGTACTATGTGTAGTCTCAGCTATAGAGTCTAACTGTATCTAGTGTGTAGTCTCAGCTATAGAGTCTAACTGTATCTAGTGTGTAGTCTCAGCTATAGAGTCTAACTGTATCTAGTGTGTAGTCTCAGCTATAGGTCTAACTGTATCTAGTGTGTAGTCTCAGCTATAGAGTCTAACTGTATCTAGTGTGTAGTCTCAGCTATAGAGTCTAACTGTATCTAGTGTAGTTGTAGTCTCAGCTATAGAGTCTAACTGTATCTAGTGTGTAGTCTCAGCTATAGAGTCTAACTGTTCTATGTAGTGTGTAGTCTCAGCTATAGAGTCTAACTGTATCTAGTGTGTAGTCTCAGCTATAGAGTCTAACTGTATCTAGTGTGTAGTCCAGCTATAGAGTCTAACTGTATCTAGTGTGTAGTCTCAGCTATAGAGTCTAACTGTATCTAGTGTGTAGTCTCAGCTATAGAGTCTAACTGTATCTAGTGTAGTGTGTAGTCTCAGCTATAGAGTCTAACTGTATCTAGTGTTGTAGTCTCAGCTATAGAGTCTAACTGTATCTAGTGTGTAGTCTCAGCTATAGAGTCTAACTGTATCTAGTGTGTAGTCTCAGCTATAGAGTCTAACTGTATCTAGTGTGTAGTCTCAGCTATAGGGTCTAACTGTATCTGGTGTGTAGTCTCAGCTATAGGGTCTAACTGTATCTGGTGTTAGTGTAACCTCAGCTTTAGCTATATGGCCTAATTCTAAGATGCCAAATGCTTTTGGAGACTTGGGCAGAGAAAGTTAACGTTGATCCACTGAGGCCAAATGGACAATGATGTCAAAGTTGAATTAAATAAGAGAAAAGTTGCGAAATGGAAATTTGAAAAAATAGGAGAGGACCAGAACAGTAGTCTGTATAGAAGAGAGGACCAGAACAGTAGTCTAATGTTATAGAAGAGAGGACCAGAACAGTAGTCTGTTATAGAAGAGAGGACCAGAACAGTAGTCTAATGTTATAGAAGAGAGGACCAGAACAGTAGTCTGTTATAGAAGAGAGGACCAGAACAGTAGTCTAATGTTATAGAAGAGAGGACCAGAACAGTAGTCTAATGTTATAGAAGAGAGGACCAGAACAGTAGTCTGTTATAGAAGAGAGGACCAGAACAGTAGTCTAATGTTATAGAAGAGACCAGAACAGTAGTCTAATGTTATAGAAGAGGACCAGAACAGTAGCTAATGGATAGAAGAGATGACCAGAACAGCAGTCTGTTATAGAAGAGAGGACCAGAACAGTAGTCTGATGGTATAGAAGAGATGACCAGAACAGTAGTCTAATGTTATAGAAGAGAGGACCAGAACAGTAGTCTAATGTTATAGAAGAGATGACCAGAACAGTAGTCTAATGGTATAGAAGAGATGACCAGAACAGTAGTCTAATGTTCTAGAAAGAGGACCAGAACAGTAGTCTAATGTTATAGAAGAGATGACCAGAACAGTAGTCTAATGTTATAGAAGAGAGGACCAGAACAGTAGTCTAATGTTATAGAAGAGAGGACCAGAACAGTAGTCTAATGGTATAGAAGAGATGACCAGAACAGTAGTCTAATGTTATAGAAGAGGACCAGAACAGTAGTCTAATGTTATAGAAGAGGACCAGAACAGTAGTCATATGGTATAGAAGAGATGACCAGAACAGTAGTCTAATGGTATAGAAGAGAGGACCAGAACATAGTCTAATGGTATAGAAGAGATGACCAGAACAGTAGTCTAACGTTATAGAAGAGGACCAGAACAGTAGTCTAAGGTATAGAAGAGATGACCAGAACAGTAGTCTAATGTTATAGAAGAGGACCAGAACAGTAGTCTAATGTTATAGAAGAGAGGACCAGAACAGTAGTCTAATGTTATAGAAGAGAGGACCAAACAGTAGTCTAATGTTATAGAAGAGAGGACCAGAACAGTAGTCTGATGTATAGAAGAGAGGACCAGAAACAGTAGTCTAATGTTATAGAAGAGAGGACCAGAACAGTAGTCTAATGTTATAGAAGAGAGGACCAGAACAGTAGTCTGATGTTGGGGAAAGATTTGGATAAGTGGTAAACGAGGACGGTAGCAGTGCCAGCTATGTTATGTGTTAGCTACGTTTAATGTGAGGTGCTATACAAATTCTTCAGTAACGAGATGAGGACTTTAAAATGGCAAGTCAAGAGAACTGTATTGTTCAGATGTATTAAATGGAATAGTAGCCTGGCTGAACACTGGACTGTAGGTCTCTCACCTCTCACATAGCCTCACATAAGATGAACTGCTGCAGAATTAAGCATTTCTTGCTGTAAAATGATATACCTTTATCAGCATCATAAAAGCTGACAGCGTGGTTAGGGACCGTCTGTAAAGTTGGCGGTGCTATCTTTATCAGCATCATAAAAGCTGACAGCGTGGTTAGGGACCGTCTGTAAAGTTGGCGGTGCTATCTTTATCAGCATCATAAAAGCTGACAGCGTTGTTAGGGACCGTCTGTAAAGGTGGCGGTGCTATCTTTATCAGCATCATAAAAGCTGACAGCGTTGTTAGGGACCGTCTGTAAAGGTGGCGGTGCTATCTTTATCAGCATCATAAAACCTGATAGTATTTCAAACCACATGAAATAAAAATTGAAGCCGAACTGAAATCTTATCAAAAACATGTTGGGTCGTTTTAACAGCTTTTAATTTCCTTAAAACGAATCAAACTGATTTCCCTAAATGTCTTTTCCTCGAGAGAAGCAGAGATCAAAGAGGGACGAGAAAACAAACTTTACTGATGTCAAGTAGATGGAAGCATTCATTCTATCAACTGATGACATTATTCTGGTGAGCAAGTGTTTATTTATTCTTCTAGGGCAAGAAGTAATGACAGAGAAGCTACACGTATCTAATTAGAGACCAAGATGTCTCACAAATAGTTTAGCAAAATGTTGGAAATTATAAGCAGAAACGAAGGCCAATCTAAAAAAGTCTGTCCAATTTGTTTTCTATCATCTCGTGACTGAACAGCACATTTTCTATATTAGCGGGTTCGGGTCTGGAGCGGGCATCTGATTTTCACTTCATCACATATAGTCGGGCAGTTGCAGATGGGTTATTAGGAATTGCTGGCAGGTGTGGGTGAACAAAAAGCTGACCGGCGCATCACCAGCATGTGTGTGTGTGTAGTTTAATTATAAAACAAGCGTGACTAGCAACGTAGTACCAAAGTAGTAATGTTATAACATTATAGTAACAATATATTAGTCTTATTCACAAATCATTTGCACGGTCATGTCTGGAACAACAACAACAAATAGTACATGTCAACTTGGTGCAAAAGCAAAACATTAAAGCTATTAGCAACATCCTTCATGTTAGCTGAGAAAATGCATTATGTAATCAACCGTCTAATGGGAAATCCCAAAGAGTGAGTACAGATGCATAATCTTAAACTATTCCAGGTAATGCAATATGATAGCAGGAGAATAGAGGTGTGAGACCTGTCTTTGATTTGGTGCCATAGTTTTCTGTGCCACAGCTCTTCAGGTCCAGGCTCTGTGGTGGTTCTCTTCAGTTCAGGTTCTGTGGTGGTTCTCTTCAGTCCAGGTTCGGTGGGGGTTCTCTTCAGTCCAGGTTCTGTGGTGGTTCTCTTCAGTCCAGGTTCGGTGGTGGATCTCTTCAGTCTCTTTGGTGGTGGTTTCTCTCAGTTCAGGTTCTGTGGTGGTTCTCTTCAGTCCAGGCTCTTTGGTGGTTCTCTTCAGTCCAGGTTCGGTGGTGGTTACTTCAGTCCAGGTTCAGTGGTGGTTCTCTTCAGTCCAGGTTCTGTGGTGGTTCTCTTCAGTCCAGGTTCGGTGGTGGATTCTTCAGTCTCTTTGGTGGTGGTCTCTTCAGTTCAGGTTCTGTGGTGGTTCTCTTCAGTCCAGGCTCTTTGGTGGTTCTCTTCAGTCCAGGTTCGGTGGTGGTATCTTCAGTCCAGGTTCAGTGGTGGTTTCTTCAGTCCAGGTTCTGTGGTGGTTTCTTCAGTCCAGGTTCTGTGGTGGTTCTCTTCAGTCCAGGTTCTGTGGTGGTTCTCTTCAGTCCAGGCTCTTTGGTGGTTCTCTTCAGTCCAGGCTCTTTGGTGGTTCTCTTCAGTCCAGGTTTGGTGATGGTTTTCTTCAGTCCAGGTTCAGTGGTGGTTCTCTTCAGTCCAGGTTCTGTGGTGGTTCTCTTCAGTCCAGGTTCTGTGGTGGTTCTCTTCAGTCCAGGCTCTGTGGTGGTCTCTTCAGTCCAGGTTCTGTGGTGGTTCTCTTCAGTCCAGGTTCTGTGGTGGTTCTCTTCAGTCCAGGCTCTGTGGTGGTTCTCTTCAGTCCAGGTTGGTGGTTCTTCTCAGTCCAGGTTCTGTGGTCTCTTCAGTCCAGGTTTGGTGATGGTTCTCTACTCTGGATGGTTTCATACATCAGGGCTGAGCGTCTCTCTGAAGGGCTGTGTATACCTCACTTCCTCTCGTGGATCTCCTCTTCAGTGTGAGGTAGGTGAGGACTAGTAGAGCTCCAGCAGCCAGGACTGCCGCCACTCCTAACACAGGAACCCAGGAAGACACTGCTCTTCCTGGCATGACCATCCAAGCTGTAGAATTCAAAGCTCCTCTTTCATTCCGGGCCTCACAGTAGTTATTTTCCTCTGTCCTCAGAGCTGATGTTAGTGATGGTGTAACTCTGTCCAGATGCTTTTGGTGAGGTTCTTCATGTACCAGGTGTATTTGTCCACTGATGGGTTGTTGCTGCAGTTCAGATTCACTGAACTGCCCTCCACTATTTCACTAGAGGGACTGATTGGCACCAAGGTATTCTATTTCACTAGAGGGACTGATTGGCACCAAGGTATTCTATTTCACTAGAGGGACTGATTGCACCAAGGTATTCTATTTCACTAGAGGGACTGATTGCACCAAGGTATTCTATTTCACTAGAGGGACTGATTGGCACAAGGTATTCTATTTACTAGAGGGACTGATTGGCACCAAGATATTCTATTTCACTAGAGGGACTGATTGCCCAAGGTATTCTATTTCACTAGAGGGACTGTTTGGCACCAAGGTATTCTATTTCACTAGAGGGACTGATTGGCACCAAGGTATTCTATTTCACTAGAGGGACTGATTGGCACTAGGTATCTATTTCACTAGAGGGACTGATTGGCACCAAGGTATTCTATTTCACTAGAGGGCGGATTGGCACTAAGGTATTCTATTTCACTAGAGGGACTGATTGGCACCAAGGTATTCTAGTTCACTAGAGGGACTGATTGGCACCAAGGTATTCTATTTCACTAGAGGGACTGATTGGCACCAAGGTATTCTATTTCATCATAGAGGGACTGATTGGCACCAAGGTATTCTATTTCACTAGAGGGACTGATTGGACCAAGGTATTCTATTTTCACTAGAGGGACTGATTGGCACAAGGTATTCTATTTCACTAGAGGGACTGATTGGCACCAAGGTATTCTATTTCACTAGAGGGACTGATTGGCACCAAGGTATTCTATTTCACTAGAGGGACTGATTGGCACCAAGGTATTCTATTTCCACTAGAGGGACTGATTGGCACCAAGGTATTCTATTTCATTCACTAGAGGGACTGATTGGCACCAAGGTATTCTATTTCACTAGAGGGACTGATTGGACAAGGTATTCTATTTCACCTAGAGGGACTGATTGGCACCAAGGTATTCTATTTACTAGAGGGACTGTTGGCACCAAGGTATTCTATTTCACATAGAGGGACTGATTGGCACCAAGGTATTCTATTTCACTAGAGGGACTGATTGGCACAAGGTATTCTATTTCACTAGAGGGACTGATTGGCAAGGTATCTATTTCACTAGAGGGCTGATTGGCACCAAGGTATTCTATTTCACTAGGGACTGTTGGCACACGAAGGTATTCTATTTCACTAGAGGGACTGATTGGCACCAAGGTATTCTATTTCACTAGAGGGACTGATTGGCAAAGGTATTTCTATTTCACTAGAGGGACTGATGGACCAAGGTATTCTATTTCACTAGAGGACTGATTGGCACCAAGGTATTCTATTTCACTAGAGGGACTGATTGGCACCAAGGTATTCTATTTCCACTAGAGGGACTGTATTGGCACCAAGGTATTCTATTTCACTAGAGGGACTGATTGGCACCAAGGTATTCTTTTTCACTAGAGGGACTGATTGGCACCAAGATTATTCTATTTCACTAGAGGACTGATTGGGGTCACTGCAAATATCTAGCAGTTGAGGGTTACTAATATTGTATATTCACTAAGTGGTCGCGCGGTGAACTGATTGGCACCGGTTTTTACAAGTTGCTCTATCCGCATCGAACAGTAGCCACGGACGTTGGACTACCGCAAGATGTATATCTAGGTATTCCTACTTGTCACTAGATAAATACGGGGACTGAGGTTGATTGGCATCCAAGGGTATTCTATTTAACTTAGAGGGACTGATGGCGGGGACTCAAGGAGTATTCTATTTCACTAGAGGGACTGATTGACACCAAGGTATTCTTTGGGCCATATGTGACATTAAGACTCTATTCAGGAGAGCAGAGATTTTCATGGCCTTCTACAGCACAGGAGTAGCTGTCTACATCCTCACTGCTGACTGGTTCTATGTACAGGCTCTTGTTGCGGATATGTTTGCTCTTTGGGTTGGTAAGAGGTTTCTCCGTTCTTGTACCAGATGAAGGCTTGAGTTGTCACTCAAGAGTGCAGGAGGTGCTACAGGTCAGTGTCACTCTCTGTCCCTCAGTTGATGTGACTAGAGTGGCTTTGTTCACTTCACTTGCAGGTCTGTGATAGACAAGAGTTGATCCAGGAGAGCTAAATACTGGCTACGTACTGTGTTGTTAACCTGAACTTGTACTCAGCTGAAGTCCTCGTCTCTCAGGTCAACGATTCTCAGAGTAGAATGTTCTGTGGTCCCACTGTACTCCACACGACCCTCATAGTGTAGGTTCAAGGTCTGAGTCACGCTAGACTCCCATTGATTAATAAACCAGAGTACTTCTGTTACGTTCCGCCAATTTGGAATTGGTGTAAGTGGAGGACATGTCCACCAACGACCCCTTCAAAGCACAAAATCAAATCAAAATGTTATTGGTCACATACATATGGTTAGCAGATGTTAATGCAAGTGTAGCGAAATGCTTGTGATCGGATGGTCAAACTCATACACTTCTGATCCAGAGATCCAGAACACGGACATTCTTGTAGCCTTTAACAGCACAGGAGTAGCTGTCTTCCTGTTGTTGAGCAGTGAGCCCACCCAGATCATGTCCGTTCTTCAACCAGATGTAGGTGGGGATGTCCCTCAGAGTGCAGGTGGTATACAGGTCAGTGTTGTCAATATTGCTTATCATTTATTGTGTTTCTAAACACAACCGGGTGGCTCCGGAGAATGTGGCCCCGCCGTTCCTTCAGTCTAAACCCGCAAAATTAAATGGTTCTTTCCTGTTTTCAACAGCATTTTGTTTCATTGGTCTTGCAGCCAAAACATTGTTAGTAAAAATGTGTCTATTTATTCATTGTATTTATCCCTTTTGCACTTTCTGCTATGTTTCAGCAACACAAAACAAAAAGTAAAACTTAACAGAGAGCATCGGTAAGGCTGGAGTTACGCTAAGCAACTTTCACACAATTTTAGTTGCTTGCAACTAACTGAGTTCTTGATTGCTTCGTGAAACATCCCCAACAACTGATCAGTAACTCATCTGCAACTTGTTTGCTTCCAGTTACAATTTTTTTTTTTTTACTTTGCGCAACTAGCAACAGCCAATCAAAACGAATGCTTTGTCACATGATCCATTCGAAGGTTTGCATTTCAGAACTCCGACCCAGTTGTCATGTCAACACAGCTATCGGCGCTGCAGGAAGCACGACGAAGGTTGATAGAAGAGACAACAGGAGCTGTATGAATAAATATTTACATCATGGCTGGTAGGTTGCCGCCACTCGGGAGCCCCAAGTGGATTGGTAATTTGTATTGCATTTGAGTTGTTCCTCGTAACAGCAAAAGTTGTAAAACAAATTATGTCACTTGCGACCGCAACAAAAATTGCATGAATGTTGCTTCGTGTAACTCTAGCCTCACACTTTATACTAACTGGAGTATGTATCCTTAAAGGCTTCTTAGAGTTACGACTCATGAGACTTAAGTACGGCTTAGTATTTAATTGTAACTTAGAATTACATTCTCTAATGCACCTGGCTTAAACTCCCTGAAGCTTTCTTAAATCATAGTTATATAGGCAGACATAGGAAATAGCTACGGATAGCGGGAAGCAAACCCCGTCTTGAGTCAATACTGACATCTATTGGTCAACATAAATATACCAGGTTACTACACTAACTTTCTGGAATTAGCTATTATACATGGTTATAAATGCTTATACATGCTTCATAAATGATGCTGCATGTTACAAATCCTACTTAAAATGTAACGCTTATAATGCTTAATGATACACATTTTTACAAATAATGAAATACTTATTTAGTAATAGTTATAAAAGAAAAAAAAAAAAATGGTTATTCATGAACATTATAAAGTGTTACGAGCATCACGTTGAACCGTATATATCTGTAAAACGAAAAATAGGGTTTAAGATGTTTAAAAAAAAAAAAAAAACTAAATGTGTTTAAAGTACATTTTTCTAGATACTATCAAGCAATAACTTACACAGTGAAGAGGAAAGGAGGACAATGTACTGACGGTACATGGAACCTGTAACGGCAGCCTTCCTCCTCTTCACGAGAAGAGAAGGTGTAGCAGGGATCGGACCAACACGCAGCGTAGCCAGTGCTCAACATGTTTAATAAACGAAACTGTGAACACTTACAACAATACAAAAATAACAAACGTGGCAAACCGAAACAGTTCTCTCTGGTGAAAATGAACACAAAGACAGGAAACAACCACCCACAAACCCCAACACAAAACAAGCCACCTAAATATGGTTCCCAATCAGAGACAATGACAAACACCTGCCTCTGATTGAGAACCATATCAGGCATACATAGAAATGGACAAACTAGACACACTACCTTACCTGCCTACCCACTACTTACCTATCTTAGCACCACCTGGCGCTAACCAAAATACAGGGGGTGGTCCGCCCAGGTCTTACCTAGTGTGCATAGACAGTACATACTACGGGTATATGTATGCCCGCAGGCCTCTTGCCTAAGCACTCCCTAGGTGCCTTCCCCTTCCCCCCTGGGAACAAATGAAACAGAATAATACAAACTTAAAGTGACAATTTTCAATAATCAAAAACACTGAGTCCTTTTGGCACACACATACCTCAGAAGTAGCGGCTATAAAATATTATTTAACAAAACTGTCTCTAAGCAACAACCAACACAGGACATCCTCGAAGCTCTCTCTCCTAACAAAGGAACACTGGCTTTTATCCAGCTGGGGAGGGAGTTTGTAATTGCAGACGGCTGTATCCCCTGACGAGAGGGCGGGGTCAGAGCTCCAATCTGCAATGGGGCCGACCAATCAGCTGCTTGGGGGAATCCAGGAAGCCATTTCCTGAAATACACACATACATATACACAAACCCACAACACAGAAACTGGGGAACGTAACAAACGTGTAATATCTGAAAATGTAGCTAGCTAACACTAGACTATCTTACCTGTATACATCGTCATGCATGATGGACGCGTATCCCTGTCAGGAATGCCATGCCACGGTTGCACTTAGTTTGAAGATGTAATCCGGAGACAGGTGTTTTCTCCATCTCTTTAGGTATCATACTCTAATTCGACTGATTTTCAAAACTTGATCCTCCAGAAAGTAGAGAGCCACACTTATGAAGCTCCTCTACACAATATATTCGACAGGATTACCAACACAGACTGACGAGCTGAAATAGACAGAAGCCGTCTGTATGGCAGACCAATCTAAACTCATCTCTCGGCATGTTCAGCCCACTTATCTCAGCCAATCATGGCTAGTGGGTTGGTTGCTGTCTTTTTCTGTGGCTTTACCAACAAGGCTTGTAATTTAATAATTGTAATGATATTTACAGATGGCATACAAGTTTGTTATTAAGGCACATGAATGTTCACATGTTCCAGAAGGCATTTCTTCTTAAAAAAAAACGCATTTTGATAAAAAAAAAAAATTACATTCAAATGTCTCTCTTCTGAAGTCGTGACTTGCGACATCATTCACCTAGTTTCATGAATCGGGTCACATATGGTCATACATTGGGCAGGAGGTTAGGAAGTGCAGCTCAGTTTCCACCTCATTTTGTGAGCAGTGTGCACATAGCCTGTCTTCTCTTGAAGAAGGCCAGGTCTGCCTACGGCGGCCTTTCTCAATAGCAAGGCTATGCTCACTGAGTCACAGTGATCAGGTATTCTGCAACTGCGTACTCTCTGTTCAGGGACAAATATCATTCTCTCTCTCTATCTATCTCTCTCTCTCTCTACCTATCTCTTTCTCTTTCTCTCTACCTACCTACCTACCTACCTACCTATCTCTCTCTCTCTTTCTCTCTCTCTGTCAGTTGACTCCTCCGCCTGGTTCAATAATCATTGTGAACCAGTTGACTCCTCAGCTTGGTTCATGGATCATGAATGGATGAGTCTAGTTGAATACACTAATCTAATGGAGGAGTCTAGTTGAATAGACTGATCTAATGGATGATTCTAGTTGAATACACTGATCTAATGGATGAGTCTAGTTGAATACACTGATCGAATGATGAGTCTAGTTGAATACACTTGATCGAATGGATTGAGTCTAGTGAATACACTGATCTAATGGATTGACGGTCTAGTTGAATACACTGATCTAATGGATGAGCGGTCTAGTTGAATACACTAATCTAATGGATGAGTCTAGTTGAAATACACTGATCTAATGATGGATCTAGTTGAATACACTGATCTAATGGATGAGTCTAGTTGAATACACTGATCGAATGGATGAGTCTAGTTGAATTCACTTAATCTAATGGATGATTTAGTTGAATACACTAATCTAATGGAGGAGTCTAGTTGAATAGACTGATCTAATGGATGATTCTAGTTGAATACACTGATCTAATGGATGAGTCTAGTTGAATACACTGATCGAATGGATGAGTCCAGTTGAATACACTGATCTAATGGATGAGTCTAGTTGAATACACTGATCGAATGGATGAGCGGTCTAGTTGAATACACTGATCGAATGATGAGGTCTAGTTGAATACACTTGATCTAATGGATGAGCGGTCTAGTTGAATTACACTGATCTAATGGATGAGCGGTGCTAGTTGAATACACTGACCTAATGTATGAGTCTAGTTGAATACACTGATCTAATGGATGAGTTTAGTTGAACACACTGATCTAATGGATGAGTCTAGTTGAACACACTGATCTAATGGATGAGCGGTCTAGTTGAATACACTGACCTATTGGATGAGTCTAGTTGAATACACTGATCTAATGGATGAGCGGTCTAGTTGAATACATGTTTGATGATTCCATAGCCTCAAAGGGTTACCAGAGGCTGGTGTACTACTCTTATAACCCACAGGTTTTAGTCAATGAAGTCATTAACGTTTATTAACGAGTTTTTCTACTGTGAACGAGACATTCATAAGAGAAAGCACTCACTACCTTGTTTTGTCTTCATTTGATATGTAGACAGGGGTTTTCATGGATCAAAATAGGGTTTACGTGGTGGGCGTGACAGGGGGCGTGGCCAACGGTGCGGTTGCCGACCGAAATGTGTATAGGCCCTCCTGTTAGTTGTAGTGATTTCCTTTTGCTGTTTTAAATGTAATTTTTAACATTATAACAAAATCAATGAGGGCCCCATGTCATGAAAAAAAATACTCCTGAATGCATAATTAAAAAAAAAAAAAATAATTCTCCCTGACTGTCGAGATTTTATTTTGGTGATTGTTAGTTCTTAAAGATTATTTTATAAAATAATATATATTTCCATTCTTTATGGAAATAAAGAACAGTCTTTATATCTGGTCTTTATATCTGGTTTTATATCTGGTTTTAGTCATTTAAGTTTACAATGAAAACGTTTGTCCAACCAGATTTGGTATTTTTTTTCTCCAAATATGTATGTATTTTTTATATTTTTTATATATAATTATTTTACTGTTTGGACATAGGCGGCCATGAAAAAAAACAAAAAACACTTAGGCAGCCCGCCCTGGTATATAACTTGGAAGTGTACCAATAAAGGTTATTTGTACACCAGTGGCTCAAATCAAATGTATTAAAAAGAAAAAAAAAGAGAGATGTTAATAATGTTTTAAAGATGTTTATGGATCTCCCCTTTTTCAAGGTGAAACACAATAACAGAGACCAGATGGAATCATCATACATTTAACTGGATATGGGGAAGGAAACAATGTCCATAAATAATCATTACCAGGGTTTATAACACAGTCACCCCCATTCTCTCTTTTATCCGGGGCAACAACAACAACAAAAAAACAGCGAAGGAGACAGAGAAGGCAGGAATAACAAAACAAGAGAAAGAAAGAAAGAATTGCACAGAGGCTTTTCTTTCCTTTAAAATGCTGCATTAGGTCTTTTCCTGCAGTCAGTTGTCGTAGTTCAAAGCTGGCAGTTCAATAAATAGCAGGAACTGGCACATCTCTGTTCTTGCAAAAAGAAATCAATGTTAATCCTATTACCGGCAGTTATCACCTAGCCCAGAAACGGTGGCAAGTAAGAAAAAAAAACAGAGATGTCAAAGCGGGAAGGAGAGAGAGGGAGAGAGGGAGAGAGAGAGCGAGTCACCCTTCATTCACTTTCAAACACAGTTTTGATAATTTACTTCTGTAGAAGAAGATGGGGAAGGGTGGGAGGGGAGTGAGGAGAGAGGTGCATTTGGAAAGAGCCGGTGGATGTGCGTCGAATAGGAAAACAATGTGGTGCAGGTGGACGAACTGTGTGTGTGTGTGTGTGTGGTCGTGTGTGTGTGTGTGTGTGTGTGTGTGTGTGTGTGTGTGTGTGTGTGTGTGTGTGTGTGTGTGTGTGTGGTGGTGTGTTGTGTGTGTGTGTGGTGTGTGTGTGTGTGTGCGCGTGCTTGGTGAGAGGGGGGTCCAGGACTAACGGATGTATTTACACCATAATGCTTGGATCAACCCTGCTGCTGTAAGCAAATGTTTCAGCCACAAAAACATCTATTTTTTCTTTTTTAAATGTTCACACCGCTTAGCAATCCTCTTCCTGCAGCGCCCTGACATATGGCCTCTCTCTCTCCTCCTCGCTCTCTCTCTCTCCATCCCTTTCTCTTTCTCCTCCTCTCTCTCTCATCCCTTTTCTCTTTCTCCTCTCTCCTCTCCATCCTTTCTCATTCACCTCCTCCTCTCTCTCTCTATCCTTTTCTCCTTCTCTCTCTCACCCTTTCTCTTTCTCCTCGCTCTCTCTCATCCCCTTTCTCTTTCTCCTCTTCTCTCTCTCCATCCCTTTCTCTTCTCCTCCTCTCTCTCTCATCCCTTCTCTTTCTCCTTCTCTCTCTCATCCCTTTCTCTTTCTCCTCTTCTCTCTCCCTCATCCCTTTCTCTTCTCCTCTTCTCTCTCCATCCCCTTTCTCATTCACTCCTCCTCTCTCTCTCTATCCTTTCTCCTTCTCTCTCTCATCCCTTTCTCCTTCTCCTCTCTCTCTCTCGCCATCCCTTTCTCCTTCTCCTTTCTTCTCTCTCTCATCCCTTTCTCCTCTCCTCTTCTCTCTCCTCCATCCCTTTCTCCTTCTCCTCTCTCTCTCTCTCCATCCCTTTCTCCTTCTCCTCTTCTCTCTCTCTCCATCCCTTTCTCCTTCTCCTCTTCTCTCTCCCTCCATCCCTTTCTCCTTCTCCTCTTCTCTCTCCCTCATCCCTTTCTCCTTCTCCTCTTCTTTCTCCTCTCCCTCCCTTCTCCTCTCTCTTTCTCTCTCTCTCCATCCTTTCGCCTTCTCCCCTCTCTCTCTCTCCATCCCTTTCTCCTTCTCCTCTTCTCTCTCCCTCCATCCCTTTCTCCTTCTCCTCTTCTCTCTCCCTCATCCCTTTCTCCTTCTCCTCTCCTTCTCGCTCTCATCCCTTCTCCTCTTCTCTCTCTCTCCCCATCCCTTTCTCCTCTCCCTCTCTCTCCCTCCATCCCTTTCTCCTTCTCCTCTCCTCTCTCTTCATCCCTTTCTCCTTCTCCTCTCTCTCTTCTCTCTCATCCCTTTCTCCTTCTCCTCTTCTCTCTCTCTCTCCATCCCTTCTCCTTCTCCTCTTCTCTCTCTCATCCCTTTCTCCTCTCCTCTTCCTCTCTCATCCCTTCTCCTCTCCTCTTCTCTCTCCCTCCTCCCTTCTCCTTTCTCCTTCTCCTCTCATCCCTTTCTCTTTCTCCTCCTCTCTCTCTCATCCCTTTCTCTTTCTCCTCTTCTCTCTCTCCATCCCTTTCCTTTCTCCTCTCCTCTCTCTCATCCCTTTCTCTTTCTCCTTCTCTCTCTCTCATCCCTTTCTCTTTCTCCTCTTTCCTCTCCCTCATCCCTTTCTCTTCTTCCTCTCTCTCTCTCCATCCCTTTCTCATCACCTCCTCCTCCTCTCTCTCTATCCTTTTCCCTCTCTCTCTCATCCCCTTCTCCTTCTCCTCTTCCTCTCTCTCGCCATCCCTTTCTCCTTTCTCCTCTTCTCTCTCTCATCCCTTCTCCTCTCCTCTTCTCTCCCCTCCCATCCCTTTCTCCTTCTCCTCTCTCTCTCTTCTCCATCCCTTTCTCCTTCTCCTCTTCTCTCTCTCTCCACCCTTCTCCTTCTCCTCTTCTCTCTCCCTCCATCCCTTTCTCCTTCTCCTCTTCTCTCTCCCTCATCCCTTTCTCCTTCTCCTCTTCTCTCTCCCTCCCTCCCTTCTCCTTCTCCTCTTCTCTCTCTCTCCATCCTTTTCGCCTTCTCCCCTTCCTCCTCTCCATCCCTTTCTCCTTCTCCTCTTCTCTCTCCTCCATCCCTTTCTCCTTCTCCTCTTCTCTCTCCCTCATCCCTTTCTCCTTCTCGCTCTCATCCCTTTCTCCTCTTCTCTCTCTCTCCTCATCCCTTTCTCCTTCTCCTCTTCTCTCTCCCTCCATCCCTTTCTCCTTCTCCTCTCCTTCTCTCTCTCATCCCTTTCTCCTTCTCCTCTTCTTCTCTCTCTCTCATCCCTTCTCCTTCTCCTCTTCTCTCTCTCTCTCCATCCCTTTCTCCTTCTCCTCTTCTCTCTCTCATCCCTTTCTCCTTCTCCTCTTCTCTCCTTCTCATCCCTTTCTCCTCTCCTCTTCTCTCTCCCTCCATCCCTTTCTCCTTCTCCTTTTCTCTCTCTCCATCCCTTTTTCCTTCTCCTCTTCTCTCCTCTACATCCCTTTCTCCTTCTCCTCTTCTCTCTCCCTCCATCCCTGTCTCCTTCTCCTCTTCTCTCTCTCTCCATTCCTTTCTCCTTCTCCCCTTCTCTCTCTCTCCATCCCTTTCTCCTTCTCCTCTTCTCTCCCTCCATCCCTTTCTCCTTCTTCTCTCCCCTCATCCATTTCTCCTTCTCCTCTCCTTCTCGCTCTCATCCCTTTCTCCTTTCTCTCTCTCTCCCTCCATCCCTTTCTCCTTCTCCTCTTCTCCTCTCTCTCCCTCCATCCCTTTCTCCTTCTCCTCTCCTTCTCTCTCTCATCCCTTTCTCCTTCTCCTCTTCTCTCTCTCTCCCTCCATCCCTTTCTCCTTCTCTCTCTCTCCATCCCTTTCTCCTCCTCCTCTCTTCTCATCCTTCTCTATCCCTTCTCCTTCCTCTCCTCTTCTCTCTTCTCTCATCCCTTTCTCCTTCTCCTCTTCTCTCTCTCTCCATCTCCCTTTCTCCTTCTCCTCTTCTCTCTCTCCTCCATCCCTTTCTCCTTCTCTCTCTCCACCTCTTTCTCCTTCACCTCTCTCTCTCTCCATCCCTTTCACCTTCACCTTCACCTCTCTCTCGCTCCATCCCTTTCTCCTTCACCTCCTCTCTCTCTCTCTCCATGTCTTTCTCCTTCTCCCTCTCTCTCCTTCCATTCTGTCTGGTTCTGGGGTGTTTTAGTGGGGGATTGTATGGTGGTACTGTAGTAATGAGGCACAGTGACAGTAATGTTCCCGACTGCACAACATGCAGTGCTTCTTGACTCGTTAGGTTTTTTGTGAAAAGCATGTGTTTTTCAAGATTATAGAGGATTTTAGCAGTCGGTCTCCATGTCGACTCAAGACAATAAACAATAAACAGATCATTTCCATTGTGTTCTTAGTGAAGATTTCACACAGTGCTGTGTCACCTTGGAGTGCATTATCAGGCTGTCAGGGACAGTTATTTATCTAAAGGAATTATCTGACATTTTGAGATATGAATGACTTATACCCAGAGTGGAAGCTATGTAAATTAATAACTTACCATACATTCATTTCAAAGCTTGTTGGATCTTGCCTTTTTTTTCCATCAGTGAGTGACTAAACCATTACTTAAGCATAGTCACAAACCTGCTGACATTCAAATGGCCTTCTTGCTAAAGACAGGCCCGGGTCTATGATTCAATTATAAGATTATCACCATCAAAATAGGTGGAAACTAATTCCCCCCCCCCCCAAAATGACCGATGTCAGATCAGATGCCATATGTGGATTAAACGTCTAATTCATAGCTATAGATATTAAACTCTCAAACAAAACAAGGGGTGGTGTGTGTTGAGAGAACTAGATTAGGCTCTAATCACTCTAGTCACCAGGAAGTAGAGTAGAGGCCTCTCACTGGCAGATTAACACTGCTGCTGTTGTTGGTCTCATTGTTAACGTCGAGAAATAATTACAGCTACATTTCATCAAAGCTCAATTCAACACTGAACAACGACACGGTTCTTTCTCTACTGGTGGAGAACCTGACTTAAAAAAAAAAAAAAATATTTTACATGGACGTAAAGATTAAAGTAGCTATAGTAACACAATAATATGTAAAAAAAAGATCTGAATAAAAGAAACGTCATATTATATTGTACTTTTATAGTTTATTGCTATTCAGATCAACCTATACCCCACTGTTATTTTTCTCAGGTTATGGTCATTCCCAGTAAAATGCCTTATAAATGCATCTTGTTGAAACAGGTTTTCACCTTGACTTGTCTGACTGTATGTGTATGTATTTCCCGGTGTGCCACGTTGAATTCAGGTGACCCCATTCCAGTCTGGCCCGTTTGATATTCCAGTAATAAATGAGATGGCCGATGGAAGGGGCTTTAACATGTAAAATAGTGGTGACATGCTAAATAATGAGGCTGGCTGGAATTATGTAGCGTTGGGGGCTAGCGCGGGCTCTGGGGTATTCCCAGGTTGTGGAGCTGCCTAGCCTAGCGCCTGGTGGGCCCCCTTTTGCTCAGCCCTCCCCCTACCCACTGGCCCTGGTTGTCTCTTAAATGGTACACTATTCCCTATATAGTGCACTACTTACCCTATGGGTTCTGGTCAAAAGGAGTGCACTATTTAGGGAGTAGCGTACCATTTGGAACGTAGCCCCAGCCACTGAATATGGAAATGGAATTAATATAGCTACCAAGGCCATGAGGTAGATTATACTATGGCAACCCCGCTGGCTGGGCTGGGCCAGGGCGCGAAGCCCTCTGTTTAGGAACCAAATAAAGAACACCGTTTTTCTATTCAAGGAAAGTTAAAAAATATATATATATATATTTTTTTTTGATGGATCCTGAGTGTTATTTCAGATTGACTTTGTTGTTTTGTTATTCTTCCCTTGATGTAAATGTCTCTCAACATGGTAAAACACAGCCTCAGTTTTCTGCTGCTGGATGACGATGGAATATTAAGGTGTTCCAGTCTGCATTCCCCAACGGCACCTTATTCCCTATATAGTGCACTACTTTAGACCAGAGCCCTATGGCACCCTATTCCCTATATAGTGCACTACATTAGATAGGGTTCTGGTCTAAAGTAGTGCACTAAATAGGGAATAGGGTGCCATTTGGGATGCAGACAGGTCTCATCAGAGACCCAGCTCTCTGGGAAAAAACACACTTTAGGGGTGATAAAGCAGGTTTACAGCCAAACTAAAAGCAGCTGGTGAGGCTGGGCCCTGCTGTGACAACAACATGGTTTATCACATACAAATAGAGTGCACTACATTTGACCCGAGCCCTATGGATCCTGGTCTAAAGTAGTGCACTATGTAGGGAATAGGGTGCCATTTGGGACACAGACATGGTTGTCCTTCAGGTGACACTGATTCATCCTGTCTCCTGTTGTCTGTCAATATTAATGGATCACCTGAAATCCCTGTTTCCTGTTGTCTGTCAATATTAATGGATCATCTGAAATCCCCGTTTCCTGTTGTCTGTCAATATTAATGGATCATCTGAAATCCCCGTTTCCTGTTGTCTGTCAGTACTAATGGATCATCTGAATAGTCATCAGAAACTTACCTCAGATAATAGCTTCATTTGATATGCCACATTTGAAAAAAATGGGCAACTGCTCTTACTTTTTTCTTTACAATAAATACACTTAAATACTATTAATTGTGTGTGTGTGTTGTTGAACAGTTAATGCACGTTTTTATCACTGATTGAATGTACTGATCTTTAGACTAGTTTTTAGAACGTAGCCTACCTGTGTACCGTAGGACATATCATATTGGATGTCGTGTCCTACTCCAGGCCATTCATGGGATACAAAACCATCACAGGGAGACTCTGAAGGTTTTCTCTGGACTACTATCGCCTCCTTCATTCTTCTTTTATATTTTCAGACAGGTCCTAGTATAATGGGTGATACTGTATATAGCTAGACACCGGGGCTGGATTACATTTTGAATGGCTCCATGGGTAGTTATGTGGGTCGTAAAAAGAAGCGCTGCAATAATATGAGAAAATATTATTGCGAATAAATTTCCGTTCTTGTTCACACTCAGCGTATCGTTAAAACAGTTTGGACTGTAACCGTTCCCGCACCTCCAACATGCTCCGTTCACCTCTCAGATGAGAGTACAAATTAGAAGCGTTTGGTCTTTGAACCGTATCGAAAATAAATGGATAGAGCAGAAATCAACCAAGCCTAACAGCCGTTGGAACATCAGATAAATGTTCTGATCAGAAGGGGAATCAGCATTCAGCAGGCGTTGTTATGAAGTGGGAGATCACTTAAAGAAGGCTGTGAGTTATGTGCGCTGATTGTCAGGCAACATTATGCACAGTGTTTGAGGCTAAATAACCCAGTGTGTGGATCATAAACTGTCCCAGCAGCGCTCCACCTCAGAGCGAGAGAGGCTCCCCCCTCATAAACAACTCTGTCATTTTAAGTAAGCATCGCCCTGCTTACCAGGCACCTTTCGCTCGCCAGCCGCACCTAATTTAGCAGCTTTTAAATCTTTTGCAAGTGTTGTAGAGAGAAACGCCTGGTTGCAAATGTCTTTTATTGAATGCTGACTCTGGTATTATAGGCTTGCAGATATGCCTGGTGTAATATGTCCCCTAGCTTTATCTTGTAATAGTAAAGTGTATTAATTTTCCTGGACTGGCAGAGTGTGTGGAGGGTTAGAATTGACACTATTTGGGATTGGAACTGCTGCTTGCCACAGACTCCAAACACGTTTTTCACGCGAGGAGTAGAGAAAGATGAAGGATGAAGAGAGAGAGAAAAAAAACACCCTTGCAATTCCTAGATATCATAAACACCGATTTATCAAAATCCATCATGAGCAAAGGAATCTCCGTAATTAAAGAGTTTCTCAGAGAAAGTGTCTCAGAAAGCATTATTGAAAATGGCCTTCGAAGTCCCCTTGGTAATATTCTGTTTAAGAATCCCTGAATCAAAATGCCAGATGTCGCTAACTACATGCTTTTCTTATATGACCGCAGCAGTTTAATGTAGTTTGGAGTTGGGCCATAGTTGCAGGGATTGTATACATTCAGTTAGGTGCATTTTGGTCCAGCTAAGAATCCCAAACCAGATTTTCTACAAATGCATTTAGCTGGTACAACAACAAAAAAAGAAGAAAAAATATATATATTTACAGGAGGTTTCAAATGTCTGGCCTAATATGCCCTGTGACAGGTTGTCATTATATTTCGTTCCACATTTAGGTCTATGAGGTGTACAAATAACATCATGTAAATAGACAGATGTGTCATCAACAGCTCTATCTCAATAGTTTGTCTATGTTGACACCATATTGAATTTCTTATTAACATAATAGCCAAATATAGTTTGATAAATGAGGGAAGTTGTTTCATAGACATTCCTTTGAATACCGGTCCAGCTTTCACCACTACTTAGTTGTTATGTCATTTATTTTGATGAAACCAGACACTGGATATATGTCAGCTTCTTGGGTATCACTTATCATGATTACTTATTTTCTATAACTACAAACGCTGTGTTGTCTATATATGATTATGCCTCATTACTGGTTCATATATATATATATATATATAGTCTCTCCATAGCCCTCCGGGAATCATGCTGACGAAAAACTCTTATTTTATGAGCCTCCACTTATATTGTACTCCACATTATACCTGACTCTTGGCTGTGGGAGGAAGCAAATGAAAAGGACTACTGGCGGTAGGTCTACCAAGTTTGTACCGCAGTGCTTCTGGATAATAGCTCACGTTCAGCCCCCCCACACACACACACGAGTGTTCCAGTCTCACACGGTACTTAAGTGTGATTAATAAGGTGCAGTGTTGTGTGGTTGTGTGTGGTTGTGTGTGGGGAGGGTGTATGTCAAGATAAACGTGGAAGGAAGCCACCACCTAGCAGTAAACTGCACAGTGCCTAGCTCGCAAAGCAGAAGAGCTGTTTTTTTTATCAAGCCGAGGGCTCAGACCACCAGAGGCTCTTGTGAAGGATGGAAATTACCGGGTGCAAACATTCACAATGGCCCAACTCATCCCCCCCTCCCCTCGTCTCTTCTCCCTCTCTCTCGTTCTCTGACTTCCAGTCTCCTGTCCCTATGTTTATCAGGTTTTGGGGCACTGTATTTTGATGTCAATAAGCAATTTTTCTTGGCTGGTCTCCTGCCTGACCCCTTTAATCCATCAATATATGATTAGAGATAAAGTTTTGTGGACGCCTGCTGCAGTCACAAGATAAATGACATCTCTGAAGTCACGCATTAAAGACTAGATGAAGGCCTTGTGACTGTGTCTTCACTGCTCATCTGCCTCTGTCCAACCTATCACACTAAGTGACAAGAAAGAGAAATAATGAACTGAGGCAGAAAAAGCTGAGAGATATTTCTTACACACAGGCCGCGACTGTCTTCAGCCGGGATTAGGGCGCATTAGAGGCGTGCTGGAGACGAAAGAGGAGAGAGGGAGAGCTGCTGGTTGTGTGTCAGGGCCAAAAGAGGAAGGATAATTCATCCCCACAAAAACCATTCAAGTCAAGCTAAAACAGATGTTATAAAAACAAAAAGCAGTTTGAGAGGTGTAGATGCACCTTGGGGAAAGACATTTCAAATATTTTTTGGGGTGAAGGTATTAAGATTTAGGGCAATTTAGTAAATGAGGGTGTTTAATACGTTTTCTGGTTACATATCTTTAGTTTTCAGGTTAAATATCTTTAGTTTTCAGGTTAAATATCTTTAGTTTTCAGGTTAAATATCTTTAGTTTTCTGGTTACATATCTTTAGTTTTCAGGTTAAATATCTTTAGTTTTCAGGTTAAATATCTTTAGTTTTCTGGTAAAATATCTTTAGTTTTCAGGTTAAATATCTTTAGTTTTCTGGTTAACTATATTTTATTCTCTAGTTATATGTAAGGAACACACAAATGATTACCAATGTATTCACAAAGTATGACTTGAGATTGAATTTTTTTTTTGTTGTAGGAAAGGCTTATGCAAAATGACGAGACAGAACTACTCGTGCTATTCTGAAATAATATGGATGACAGAGTAGAGGTGGGTTTTATTGAAATAAAACCTGCCTATACATCATGTTGTACCATGTCTACTCATCATATAGATTTTTACATTTTGTTAGAAACCATTGAGAATGTGTTGGTGATTCCTGGTGTATCATCAAGACATAAATCGATCACTTTTGGACTCATTCAGCAGTAAAAAAAAAACAAAAACGGATTACTTATAATACCATTGGAAATTAATGATTTATATTCCTAAAACATAAGTTGAAAATTATGCAGTCGCTGCTTCTTGTTGACAAGACATGTTGATAAATAGCCCAATGTCAAAACACACTTTTAAAAGTGTCCAAATCAATAACCAATATGCAGAAACAGTTTGTGATATGTTGAAAACCTAAACATACAATTTACTATCTACGCATACATAGTATAGGAATCATATTACTTTTGTTTTTTAAAGCACCTTGCACCAAAAACCCTGTTGCTTTGACAAGTGGCAATAAATCAGTCATCGATAACGGGGGGCTGTGCGCTGTTGAAACTACCACAACTCAAAAAACACATGGAAACTGGAGATATTTTTAATCACTGGTCAGAGGACAACCTGCAGAACACAGTCAGCTACATTTTTGATATGGGGGTCACCAAAACAGAAAGAGAAACACACTGTTTTGTCAATCACTCATATTGACTATCATGTTGAAATCTAGAGGGGAGATGAGGTTGCACGTCCTGTTAAAACTAACACAGCTCCCAAAACCACAGGGAATTTGTGGAATAATGTGTACATCACTGGTTAAGAGGACACTTTGTAGAAGACAGCTAGCTACATTTTTTAAAGTGTTGTATTTTTGTTTCAAGTAGGTGAGTGTGATGCAACACTTTCTTTGTTAATCGTTTCCGTTGAGATCACGTTGAAATCAATAACACAGAGGGGGTGTAGCGCTGTTAATACTAATGCTATTCAAAGGCCACACAGACACTTGGAATAAACTATACGTGATTGGTTAGAGGAGAACTTGTAGAATACTTATTTCTATATTTTGGCATGTTGGATGTTGATTTCGGGAGGGAAAAGGTATCCAACCACTTTTTCTGTTAAGTAAAACTTCAACGAATCACGACGCGACATAGGATATCAACAGTGACAACGGTTGGCTGCTATTTATTAAGTGTTAGTTTGACTGTCAAATTCATGTATTGGTGTGTGGCCATCGACTTCTAAAGAGAGACCGGCCGAAATGTTCTAATGCCGTATAGAGTTCGTCAAGTTAACTCTGCGTTCTAAGTCCTGTGCACCCCAGCGTGTAACAAAATCAACGGTATGAAACCATAGATATTGATCTGTTTTAAGCCATGGATCTTATTTCATCGTGATAACTATACACTTTTATACTAATGTCACCAATCTGAGGTCAAAAGGAAGTGAAAACGCAAGCTTGTGTAAAGTAGTGACACACACTGTCCACATTAGGGAAATTAGCGCAATATAAAATTATTTTAGATGGCAAAAAAATAATTCAACATGTCAATTTAGGATAACATATACTTGTTGCCCACTCACAAACTACTGCAACAATGACATCTATATCTCACTCCTTTATAACCATTTACAGAGTTAAACAATGCTCTCAAACATCATCTAACCGTGCGCTCTAGACTAGAGTTTCCTAATAATATTATGATCAATAACTGTAAAAAGTTTAATTGGAAATGTATCACATTTGGACGTTTACATGTGGCTAGTTCTATGGCTGTTGGCTATTCCATGGATCAGCCGTTGCTGTGTCACCGACCCCAGCTGAGAGGACCAGCTAGACTATAACCTAATGCAGTGGGACACCAACCC
>NW_019942708.1:744544-747120 GCF_002910315.2 Salvelinus sp. IW2-2015 | reverse complement strand
AACTATTAACCAAATACCTCTCCTCTCACTCCACTACATAGTACTACCTCCTCTCCTCTCCTCCCACACAGTAGTAACTACCTCCTCTCGCTCCACTACAGTAGTACACCTCCTCTCTCTCTTCCACTAACACGTAGTACTAACCTCCTGCTCCTCTCCTCCACTACAGTACTCACTACCTTCCTCTCCTCCACTACAGTACTACTACCTCCTCTCGCTCCATACAGTACTACATAACCACGTCTCTTCCTCCACTACAGTAGTAACTAACCTCCTCTCCTCTCTCCACTCACAAAGTAGTACTACCTCCTCTCTCTCACTTACTACAGTAGTACTACCTCCTCTCTCCACTACAGTACTACTACCTCCTCTCCCCTAACAGGTAGTACTAACCTCATCATCCTCTCCTCCACTACATACCAGATACTACCAATCCTCTCCTTCCCACTACAGTAGTTTACTAACCTCCTCTCCTCTCTCCACTAATCACGTAGACTACCTCCTCTCCTCTCCTCCATACCAGTCAGTACTACTCCCTCCTCTCCTCCCCAGTACAGAGCTACTACCTCTCCTCTCCTCCACTACAGTATACTGACCCTCCTCTCCCTCTCCTCCACACAGTACTAACCTCCTCCCTTCTCCTCCCCATTACCACGAGCAGTACTACTTCTCATCAGCATACTCCTCTCTCCACGAAGTACAGTACTTACCTCCTCCTTTTCAGCTCCCAACTACACCACACGTACTACTACCTCGCTCTACTCCCCACTATACAGTAGTACAACTACACTCCCTCTCCTCTCGGCTCTCACATACCCCATGTATACTTACCGAACTCTTACCTCTCCTCACTACATTATCACGTACTGTCACCTCCTCACCACATGTCAATCGGTCTTCGTCACTCCCTCACCTCCACTACAGCTACGTACGTACACCCTACCATCCATCTCACAAAGCTCCACTCAGATCACATACTACCTCCTGCTCGCTCCCACTAACAGTAAGCTACTATCGTCCCTCTCCTGTCTACCTCCCCAAGTCACAGTACTATTACCTCCTCTCTCTCTCCTCCACCTACAGTAACTTACTAACTTCTCTCTCTCCTCCAGCTAACAGTAGTAACTACTCCTCTCCTCTCCCTACTACAGACTACTTCACTCCTCTCCTCTCCTCGAGATACACCGTTCAGGTGTCACACCTACAACTGCCAGCTTTCTAACTACACGTCCTCCACCTCACAGAGTGATTCAGATAGCTCTGGACACACCCTCTGACCTCCCATAGTCAACAACTAATGAGGGACAGCGAAGCCTAAGTGAAATGGAACAGTCAGCCCAGCTCTACAACTCACCTTTTCCCGTTTCACTTTCAGCCTCTTTTCTGTTGCATACTTCTGAGAATATGTGCTCTCTCTCTGTCCGTTCTCCATCTGTTTCTCCTCTGTCTCAGGCTTTACCCTTTTCCCGTCTCATTCCCTGTCCCCTTTTCTCACTCTCTGTCTGTCTCTCTCTCTCCTTCCCTCCCTCCCCCACACCCCCTCTCTATCTGTCATTGACGTTTAGCACAAACTGAGTTCGTCAGAGCATGTGCTGTGGGTGGAACGTTTATCGGCCCGTCACGTTGGACTTCAGGTTTGATAAGTGAACATTTGAGTTGCCTCCCTCCCAGGCCTTCCTTCAGCCAGCCATCTCATCACATTGTACCTGTAGAGAGGCCAGCGGAGCTCAWGGKCCAGGTGGCCCCCGGCTCTGTTTGCTGTTTCAGGACAGATTGTGCTYAGTCCAGGGGTCCCTCTCCAACTTCTCCCTTTCCCAGGTTTATTTGACTTCTCCCAGGTTTAAATTGAGTATAGAGGAAGTTGTACACACTGCTTWCTTATGAATTTCGTTTTTTTWAAACAGCTACAGCGTATATCTTGTCAACTGTTGCGTTGTGAGGGCTGTGGGTTGAGGTGGCCGTAGATATTCCTTTTCCACGCGGAAACGTTTCCTAACCTATCCGATCCGAGTTTATTTTCAGTGCGTTTAAAGAATAACTCAAATGTGAAATGTATGCACTTGCATAAACCAAAATACATTGATTGTACAGGAACAAGTATAACTTTACATTTCACTCTAGATATATGAAAATGTAGCATTATTTGTTCCCTTTTTCCACAGTGTCGCCTAAACACCTTGGATGAGTTGGGAATCTTTCAGATTGATTCTTTAGAAAGGAGATGCTTGAGGACGGTAGTGCTAGACTTGTCTGTAAAGGGGGCTCCTAGCACCCCTATCTAAGGAGGTACTTTGGACCCCTAATGAGGCARATGAAGGGCTCCCAGGGACTGTTACTCTCACCACARCACAGAGAGAAACCCAGAGAGGGCTTCCCAGTGCTCTTTGAGAGTTTTGGAGAGGACKAGGATGTAGTGGAGGGGTTTTCTGGGGGAGGGGGGAGGACGATGGTTTTGTCTTGGTAAACGTCCCTTGTTAGAGAATGCATTCCGTGGGTATTGAAGTCCCAGTGATGTTTTCTTTAGAGGAGGACCCACTCCCCCTCTCGCTTCATCCTCTTAGTGCCCTCCCTCTCTC
>NW_019942708.1:736135-738903 GCF_002910315.2 Salvelinus sp. IW2-2015 | reverse complement strand
TCCATCTCACTGGGGATGCACAGGGCGTCTCCTCTCTCTCCTATGTGTGTGTGTGTGTGTGTGTGTGTGTGTGTGTGTGTGTGTGTGGGTGGTGGTGTGGTGTGTGTGTGTGTGTGTGTGTGTGTGTGTGTGTGTGTTGTGTGTGTGGTGTGGTGTGTGTGTGTGTGTGGTGTGTGTGTGTGTGTGTGTGAGACAGGAGACAGGCGTGAGGGAGAGAGGGACGGGGGCTTATCGAACGGAGGCTTGGACCCAATGTTTTCCTTCCTAATTGCCAAAGCCGGTTTCATGCTCTCTGACTTCCTGGCTGAGTGCACTGAGGGTCAGGGGTCATTATGTATTACACATTAAAGAGCTGCTCCCAGACACATGTTCAAAAGCCAACTCTTACACACACGCACGCACGCACGACACACACACAAGTCCAGTCAGAGAGCATGTGCCAGGATCAATTAAGCAAGTGTTAATTTAATGGTTCTACACAGTTAACTCTCCTCCTAGTCCTCCTTCCTCTCCTTCTCTCTCTCCTCTCCTCTCTCTCCTCTCCTCTCCTCTCTCTCTCTCTCTCTCTCTCTCTCCTCTCTTCCTCTCTCTCCTCCACAGTTCAGTGGTGATCTGAGGTTCTTTCTGCCAGTCCTAGTGGTGCATCCACCCCCTTCTTATCTTCCACCCGCTTGAGTGGCTTCAGCCCCGCCCATTGATTTAGCAGCCGCGGGCGCTAATAACTTAATGGCCCACTATTTAAAATGTGAGGATGGAATGGGAGGCTGTGGCAGGAATGTGGCAGGAATGTTTAACACATTTCTTTTGCTCATAAAATCTCACAGCACATGACCCTCGAGGAGTCTGTAGTGTGTTTGTGATGGASGGGGAACTCCACCCCCTTCATTGTTGTGAATGAGGATGTTTAAATAGCCCTTCTCCCATCAGCCCACTAGTCCAACTGGCGTCTGCCAGGCTCGTAACCCATCAGTCAATCAGTCAGACTGCCAGGCTCGTAACCCATCAGTCAATCAGTCAGACTTCCAGGCTCGTAACCCATCAGTCAATCAGTCAGACATGGTTATGACCCCATCAATTGGGTTTCAAAATTCAGGGAACTTTCAATAAATTCCCTGGTTTTCCAGCAATCACGTTTGGAGGACTCCCGGAATCAGGAGGGAATAAGTAGGAAATCCAGAACCCTCCAACCAGGAATTGTGGAAAACCAGAAAATGTATTGAAAGTTCCCAGAAGTTTGCTACCATACCCATCAATGTTTTCTAGCATGGCTCATTCTCTTTCACATGGGGCTGTAGGATGAGCCAAATCAGACAGTCATCTGATTAACCTTGCAGGGCTCCTACAAATACCTTTGGTCTTCCACTACAGGTCTACAGACCCATCTTCCACTAAAATGATTTATCTTTCACACTCTCTCTCTCTCTCTCTGTCTCCCTCCCTCCCTCTCCATCTCCCTCCCTCTCTCTGTCTCCCTCCCTCCCTCTCCCTCTCCCTCCCTCTCTCTCCCTCCACAGATGGAATGAACTGCATGAACAAGGACCACGGCTGCGCCCACATCTGCAGGGAGACCCCCAAGGGGGGCGTGGCTTGCGAGTGCCGGCCCGGGTTCGAGTTTCAACTGGAAAGAACCAGAAGAGACTGTACATGTACGTACCCCACGGCTATCACCCCACCAGGCCCTAAACAGCCCTGTGTGAATTATATATGAGGCTTTGACAGTGTTCCGGTTGGGTCACCCACTACAGACCAAGGTCAAAGCCATAAACTGTAGTTCTGTGTTCCAAACTGTTGTTGTGTTATTCTCTCTGTTTCTCTCTCTCTATATACAGTGAAGTCAGATTTACATGCACTTAGTGAGTCATTAAAACTGTTTTTCAACCACTCCACAAATTTCTTGTCAACAAACATAGTTTTGCAAGTCGGTTAGGACATCTACTTTGCATGACACAAGATTTTCCAACAATTGTTTATGACCTCAATCCATATAAAAATTTGTGAGCAGAACTGAAAAAGCGTGTGCAAGCAAGAGGCCTACAAACCTGACTCAGTTACACAGCTCTGTCAGGGGAATGGGCCAAAATTCACCAACATATGTGGGAAGCTTGTGGAAGCTACCCAAAACATTTGACCAAGTTAAACAATTTAAAGCAATGCTACCAATACTAATTGAGTGTATGTAACTTCTGACCACTGGAATGTGATGAAAGAAATAAAAGTGAAAAGGTTTGAAAGCACACGCTTTTTCAGTTCTGCCCACAACTTTTCATAGTGTTGAGTCGGGGCTTTGTATGCCACTCAATACCTTGACTTTGTTGTCCTTAACATTTTTGCCACAAATTGAAGTATTCTTGGGTCATTGTCCATTTGGAAGACCGATTTGCGACCAAGCTTTAACTTCCTGACTGATGTCTTGAGATTGCTTCAATATATCCACATCATTTCCTTCTCATGATGCCATCTATTTTGTGAAGTGCACCAGTCCCTCCTGCAGCAAACCCCCACAACATGATGCTGCCACCACCTGTGCTCACGGTTGGTGGTGTTTTCTTCGGCTTGCAAGCCTCCCCCCTTTTCTCCAAACATAACGATGGTATTATAGCCAACCAGTCTATTTTTGTTTCATCAGACAGAGGACATTTCTCCAATAATTTATCTTTGTCCCCATGTGCAGTTGCAAACCTAGTCTGCTTTTTTATGGCAGTTTGGAACAGTGGCTTCTTCCTTGCTGAACAGCTTTCAGTTATGTCGATAAAGACTTGTTTTACTTG
>NW_019942708.1:725470-735545 GCF_002910315.2 Salvelinus sp. IW2-2015 | reverse complement strand
TGTGCTGTCCTTCTTTCCGGAACTGAAATGAATAATCTATTTTTTTTTCGAGTTGTGAGACAGCGAGGAGCCACCCTTCTCATGGCATTTGACCTGCTCTGTCCCTAAAAAGACAGTCAAAACACAAGACTTTCCTGGTTCAAGACAGAATTGAAAAGTCTCATCTTAAGTCCGAGTACGTATTTCAGTCCAAAATTAGCCACGTCAGATTCAGAGGACATGAGGATTTTGGGATCCTCTGCACAAAGTCTGACATACGTATTTCACAACAGTAAACGTGTTTCTTCACAGAGCTTGATGATAAATTTCCCATCATTCCTTTATTGACTCACCTCAGCCATTCTGATCTTAATCCAATCTGAATTGGATAACGGCCGATGGCATAATCGTAATGAAATAAATTTGAACTTCATATGCTTACATGAATTACTCGATCACAATTGTGATAATACTTCCATCATTGAGTTATCCTGCATTCCCTTTTCCAAGCTAATCTTGTTTTTCACAGTAATCCTCTCTCCAATAAACAAATCAGTCAAAGTAGAAGAAAAGTTCACTACAAGTTTGTCACTGATTGTCACAATAAAATTGGCCTCTAACTTCTTTCCCATTTCTCTCTCTCTTTTCCCTTTTTGTCATTTGGAGCAAGTGCCCCAGATAAGGAAATAGCTTACATCCACCTCAGTGTGGGACTGGGTGGATTGCTTCCCACAGGGTATGTACCAATGTGCAGAGAGCACACTTCGACAGATGCCATCAGAGAACAAGCATATGAATTACCAGGCAGCCTGCCATCTAGCGAGTTCACACATGAATGCCATTAATACCTGATGAACAGTCAGACAACAACACAACAACAACATGAAAAGCCGTTGGGCAACTGGGACCCAGGTAAAGGTTCATCATTTATATATTAATGGTTTTATTAACAAAGACTTCCAACTAGCAGCTAAGCGAACCCCTCAAAAGTTACAATGATGGAGGCGTCGAAGCTTGATGCCAGGCTGCAGCAACCAGGGACCCGTCAGCGAATCACGTCCCGATGAATAAAAAGATAACGGCACTGTTGACCAATAACTAATCAGAAGCCATGAGATATTTATGGATACAATTAAGAAAACACAATCCTTTTAAATTTAAATTGCGGTAGATATTAGCATTACCCAATGAAGTCACAATTCAATTTAAGTAGGTAAAGTACCTTTTACAAGTGTAGCTATAATTGGATGAGATCAGTGAATCTGTTATTGGGCTTAATTAAAAAAGCATAAAGGAAGGCTTTGTTAAGTCTTTAATATGTTCATTACTAAAATAGGGCACACGATGTTATGATCTACGTGATATCTTCTCATTATTATTTATACAATTATAGTCAATGATTAAATGCAATAAAATATTGAAACAATTAATACTAAGTGATGTATTACACTATATATAAAAGTATATTTTCTCTCATATTCCATCTCTTCCTGGTACAGGGCTGACATGGCACGCAAAACATAATTACTTGATTATCATAAATATTTCCACTTTTACAAGGTATATTTTCCACAGCGAGACTCTGATAACGTCAGACACACTGTTTTCATTAAAATGACGATGTGACCCAAGTGTTGTTTAATGAGAGGATTGCTACAGCCTGACCTTAATGGAAAGAAGCCTACCCTTAGGCCAGGAGAATGTACCAGCGAAGGGCACGGGGAGGGAAGGGAATATTGGAGTGCTGCTGATACAGAAAACACTACTTTGCCCTCTCGGAGGATGTTCAATCAGCTTTTAAGGAATGGCCCTTGACTTCGACAAGGCCTGGGGGCCCACAAGTAATCAAGCGGTGTGTGTGTGTGTGAGAGTTGTGTGTGTGTGTACCTTATCTGTTTGCACATTATCTTATCTTCCTCGTGATATGGAACTCCATTGTCCAGGTTCTTTATTTAGCTAAACAGTTGCTGTGTCAGCTCGTTGGGAGAGAGAAGGGCCGACCTTGGCCTGCTTGGATAGCCTCTCTTCCTGCTTTTAGACAATGTATGATAAGGGGCCCATTTGCTAAGTGTATAGTTATGGAACGAGTAATGGACACCGATGGAGAGGCACTCACATTCCTCATCATTATTGACATGCCTCACTCTTCTTTGTTACCTAGCACAACTCACAACATCTATCTGTCTGGACATGATGTACTTTGTGCCGTACATGTCTATGGGACAATATTATCAAACATTCCTTTGTTAGTTTCAAACTAAGTTTATTTACTGTTTGGTAATATGACAGCTGACAAACCTAATTAAGTGGAATAATCATGCATATGACCCTATTTAAGGCAAGCTACAAGAGATTGATACACTTGCAGCTTGTGTGGCACGTACAGATGTGGTGATTTAACTGGCCTCTGCTTTTGGCCACCCAGAGTTGTGATTGTAAACAGTAATGCTTAAAGACATTTGGTTCCGCTCTCTTTACTACCCTTCCCTTTCCATCTCAACATGTTCAAATCAACACCACTGGGACATAGCATTTAGTTCCGACTGCCCTCCTCACATTTCCTTACCATGTTGATCTCGGTTTCCTTTAGTGGGAAGAAACAGTTGAGCCGTATACAGGGCTAGAATCTGATCTGGGATCTGAGGAAAGGAGAGAGAGGAGCATACTGACTGGGGATGTTGGTTTCCCAGATACCCGGTGTGTGAGTGTGGAGTGTGTGTGTGTTTTGTGTATATCGGAGTGCGTTGTGCCCCTTTAGATGATTTTCGCAGGCGGTGCAGAGATGAGAGAGAACGAGAGGAGGAGTGAGAGAAGGAGAGAGAGAGAGAGAGACGAGAAAGAGAGAAAGAGAGAAAGAGAAGAGAGAGAGGAGGAGGAGAAGAGAGAGAGAAGAGAGAGAGAGAGAGGAGAGAGAGAGAGAGAGAGAGGAGCAGAGAGAGAGAGAGAAGGAGAGAGAGAGAGAGAGAGACAAAGAGCGAGAAAGAGGGAGAGCGAAAAAGATAGAGAGAAAGAGTGAGAGAGAAAGAGGGGCTGCTGTTGCTGTTTCCTATGGGGGGGCCTGTTACCGAGGGGAGGTGGAGATTTACACTCCCTCTCAGTCAAAGTGCTCCCTCCACTCCTGCTGCGCTCTGAACACACACAGACCACACACAACACACACACACACACACGCTCCCAACTCTCCACAGGAAAACCCAGAGCTTAATGCGCAGCACCTCACAGGCAGCACACTGCCACGTACGTTGGGCAAACCAAACCAAGTGGGACACTAACTCCGACTCTGCGACTTTGATAGTTGGTTAATTACTCATGTGATGTGATTCAGATGTCTAGGGGCTTCAGCAGAAAGTTCGCCTGACGGTTCCAACAGGGGAGGCAGGAGCAGACATTTTTAGAGAGAGCGGTAGGTGAAAACCAAACTATTTATTATTTATCAATATATCAGTTTACTGCCGTCACACAGGGTCCCAGTTAGTGTGGTGCCTGATGCTAAACGGTGATGCTACATGAAGTGCTGGATGCTAAATAGGTTTCTGTGTACTAACTAGGTGACATCTGGACTTTGAACAGGATGAAACACTCTTCATGGCTAGCTGGAGAGCCACTGTGTCTGTTGTGATGAAAAAGTATTCAAATGTAGATCTCAGTTTTCTTTACCTCCTTGGTCTGAATTCAGTGAGTCTAAATTGTACATTCATAAAAGGGTTTTTAACTACTCTGTAAAGTTTTACCTGAAAAACACTATGATATTACTTTGAATATAACCTGGTAATTATATAATGTAAGTATTTGATTTACATATTGATAGTAGGGTTAATTCCAACTGGTTAAAAAAAAATATTTTAACATTTTGAGAGAACTTAAGATTTGTTCATGTAACATCTTCACTTAACTCTCAAACAATACAAAAGCTGTATTGTGTAATATAACACTGACTAGACATGGGGCTGATCTGATTCTTTCATGTTAAAATGTCTCATTGTTTTCTAACCGCTAGTTCTGAGTCTTTAAATTAAAACCAGAAGGGAGAATGCAGGGCAGAGGAAACCACACTGAAGAAGCCACACAAGGGGCGCATTGTCAAAACAATATTGAAGCCCTGCCTGGCTCTCTCTCTCTCTGTGCTTGTGTGTGTGTGTGTGTGTGTGTGTGTGTTGTGTGTGGTGTGTGTGTGTGTGTGTGTGTGTGTGTGTGTGTGTGTGTGGTGTTTGTGTGTGTGTGTGGTGTGTGGTGTGTGTGTGTGTGTGTTGTGATGAGCATTGCGGTGGATGTGTGTAATATGTTCGTGTTATGTAGCCCACACACTCCTATTAGCACAAAGGCTGTGCTGATTATTACTTCCAGAAATGACAGAGAAGAGACTCTTCATAAACTCACCCATCATATTGTTTGACTGTAACCAGTCGTGGCATCTTCCCATCTGTGCCCCCCTGGTAAAACCTGTTTGAAGTCTGAAGGAGGTTGTTTTACTTCCTCTAGCAGTTGGAGAGGATGGGAGAGGACCCACTGTGATGTGTAACTTTTGACTGACACATTATGGTTTTGGCTCCATTTCTGAGGAGATGTTCCTGGATTGACATTTCAGTTGTGGCGGGGGAAATTAAAAGATTCGGACAAAAGTTTACAGTGGTTACACAGTCAATTCAATTGAGGAAGTTTTGTTTTGTTGCTTGCAAAGTTTGCTGGCTGAAATAACCCATATACTTTTTTCCCTGTTTCCCTTCATCTCTCTCTTTCTGTGTCTCTCTCTCTCACTCTCACTCTCTCTCGCTCTCCCCCCCTCTCTCTAACTTGCTCTCCCCCCCTCTCTATCTCTCTCCCCTCCCTTGTCTCTCTCGCTCACCAACTCTCACCACCAGTAGTATATGGGGAACCCCTACACTATCTGTCCATCTCCTGAGACAAAGTGTGGAATGTGTTCTATAATGGGCGCCCCAATCGTACATGTGTTGGTGCTAATGGCCGTCATGGCCGCCCTGCCTGGCCCTGGAATGTGTCAGATAAACAGCACCACAGACGAGGGAGAGAAGAACTCCCTACCCCCAGACCAGGGCCTGGTCCTCCACAACACCCACATCACCCTCCAACCCCTGGGCTTCCACAGCACCAGTAGCCCCTTCCTGGAGCATGGGAGCCCCATCTCCACCAGGGGCCACCAGGGGCCGCAATGGCCCAGGGTCGGAGCTGGATCTGGGGCCACAAACATCACCAGGATAAGGGCCCCTCCACCATGCACCATCGCCACTTCCATTCAAGGCTATTTCAAATACATCAACACAGTGATTTCTATCATAGTGTTTGTGGTGGGCATAGTGGGCAATGCCACCCTGTTGAGAATTATCTACCAGAATAAGTGCATGAGGAACGGGCCCAATGCCCTCATTGCCAGCCTGGCGCTGGGAGACCTCATCTACATCACCATAGATATACCCATCAACGTCTACAAGGTAAGAGACACATATCCATCCTGTACACTGGACATCACAGTGAATTGTGCATGGATATATTGAAGCATAATTGCATCTCAGAGAGAACGAGAGATTATTTCACCATTATTTCAGACTTGCTTTGGCAAGTAAACATATGTTTCCATGCCGATAAAGCCGCTTGAATTGAATTGAGAGAGAGAAGAGAGAGAGGAGAGAGAGAGAGAGAGAGAGAGAGAGAGAGAGGAGAGAGAGAGAGAAGAGAGAGAGAGAGAGAGAGAGAGAGAGAGAGAGAGAGAGAGAGAGAGAGAGAGAGAGAGAGAGAGAGAGAGAGAGAGAGAGAGAGAGAGAGAGAGAGAGTGAGAGAAAATCATACATTATTTGCCAGCCTAAGGGATGTGGTCGCAACACGGGCCAGATGGTATACCAACAACAGACTGAAAAAGGTCAACCTATTAGATCCTCTAAGAGAGTAGCGGAGAAAAGAAAGGGGAGAACAAATAAATAAAGTATTCATTAGAATGCTCCCCAAAGATCATGTTGCTCTCCAAAGTTGATTTCAGTAGTAGTAGTACTACTTTATCTTCATTGGGTGGCTCTTTGTGATGAAGGAAGCAGGGAGAGGCCAGACTTAAATAAACAATGGAATCAGACCAATCAGACTGCGGTCACACATATCAGTGGCCCTGCTCTGACCCGTGGTTTGTCACAGGACCAGCTCTCCTCTCCAGCCCTCTTATCTGCGATCACACTTGAACCTAGCTACACTCAGAATAAATGGGTCTGGTTAAATGATGAATCACCGTGTCCAGTGTGAGTCATTTTAAACCCATTAGACTGTAGTCCATTTACCCCCATGTGGGCTCACTTTAACATTACCTAGATAGATCTCACAGATGATTTACGGCGTTATCTTACCTGCTGTGGTATTATTGCTTGAGAGTAATGAGCATATTTTTCATTGGGTCCACATACATTGGTTGAACAGGTCAAGTTCTTAATAGGATGTAGTCAGTACATTGGGAATGCTCAGTTCATTGTGAAGAGAAATGTGAGGCCACCTGTTTAGTATTACCGGTATATAGTTTCATCACACTGTGTCAGCACATATGGAAGTGCTCGGGTCCCGGACAGATGATTCTCTACATGTACAAGGGGGAAAAGTCTTTCCTGTATTAGGCGCTTCAGTTACACACATGCAGGATAAATCACAATGTCCCTTTTACTGGTGAGGAAAAGTAGTGCCGTAGGTAAACTCTGGATTCATGGCCAAACACTCCCTGTGAATATGTCTGCACTACAGGGCCATGTGCTTTCGGGAGGCCCAGCTCACTTCCTACGGGTGGTTTGTTTGAGCAGTTTCCAAATTGAATCATATACCACTGCATACACACACACAATACTACAACACACACACGGACACAGGCTACACACACACACACCCACAGTGACGTAGCCCCCTTTCCCTTCCAACCCATGTTCCCGAGACTTTTTATTAGATGGAACCGCCTAGCGCTCCAAGTGAACAATAGGGGGACAAGGATGCACCCGTGAAGTGTTTCCTTTGACCGGCACCTCAACGACTCTGGGTTAATCCCCTCTTTCTCTCTTGTTCGGCCCATGTTTGATTCCTGTTCAACGACATCTGCAAGACTACTTCATAATGACAAAGGGTGGTTTTAGCAGTCTGTTCTACAGGGAGAGCTGTGAGTTTTTTCTTAAAGGAGCTCCTCTTTGTAAGAGGCTATGGGAAGTGGTGCTTAAGATGCCTGGAAGTCCAATTAAAGAAAAGATGTCACTTTCGCAAGATAGTTCCAGGGTTGGCTTGCTAGGTTTATTGTAGGACCTGACTCAATGATGTACTGTATCAAGATGATGAGGCGCATATGGGCCTGCTGTCGGACTGTACTCAGATTCAGAATGAAGTCAGGACGTACCATGAAATCCCTCTGATTGTGCTGTGACTAACCTGCTGTTGTGAAGGGCCTGCTACAGTACAGTGGTTAAAGATAGTCCGGACCTAAGGGACAATGGGAATTGAGCTAAGAGGAGATAAACATGTGATTCCCTAACCTCAATCCCCTATAATTTATCCCTTACTAGTTTAGTAAAGGAAAGCGATAATAAGGGCTAGTCCATTATTTTTATTATTATTGTTGTTGTTATTATTATTATTATTATTTAATTACTCTTCACAGCAGGTATTGTTTTTTCACAATTCTATTTATTTTTTACATGCTTTTTCTGTCTTCTCAGTTACCATACTGGCTAATAATGACCATTATGGATCTTATGAAAGGGTTTGTAATACAGGGAAGTGCCAACTGGCTCAATGCATCTAAGGTGTGTGGTTATTTCCTGACGATGCAAAGCCTGTTGTGAGTTGAAGCGTACAGACTGTCTTCTACGATGTGCTGACGGTCTCCTCTCTCTCTCTCTCTCTCTCTCTCTCTCTCTCTCTTCTCTCTCTTCTCTCTCTCTCTCTCTCTCTCTCTCTCTCTCCTCTCTCTCTCTCTCTCTCTCTCCCTCTCTCTCTCCCTCTTTTCTCTCTCTCATCGTCTCGTCGTCTTCGTCGTCGTCTGTCTGTCTGTCTGTCTGTCTGTCTCCTTTTAGCTCCTTGCCACCAGGTTCCCTTCGATGACAATTCCTTTGGGCTGTGTCTGTGTAAGCTGGTGCCATTCCTACAGAAGGCCTCTGTGGGCATCACCGTCCTCAACCTCTGTGCCCTAAGCTCGACAGGTCAGTCACCTGTACCACTGCTGAATTCCAAATCAACCAATGGTAGCTGATCTAACAGGATCAAAGCAAAAAGCCTAAGAAATATTTGCATATTCATGTTTATAGAATTAATAAACAATATAAGCATACAATATGGTGTTTCTTTCCATCTGCTTCATGATAGCCTATTGCCTACACCTATCCAATTCTTTCAGATCTACGAGAGTGTCTTGGGAGTAAGGGAAAGGCTTCTGAAGCATTTATACACATTACTCATTTACTATCAAATGCATTGTCTGGCAGGCATACACTTACCAAGGTTAACTACTGAGCTGTAGCTGAATCTGACTAGTACTCAGACACTATAAGGGGTCTTTATGCAATTATTTCATAGAGACATATTCTGCTCCCTGGAATAGGATTCATTATCTTGTAAAAACATGTGTTTGAAATTGGTTCCAGACTCATGGAATGTTTGCACTGTAGAATCTGTTCTGTTCTGGCCCTTCAGTTCTGTGAATCTTTTATGTAGGTTACGGGAAACTCCAAATGAAAATCAGTCTAATGATGCTTTTTTTTCGTGAAATATAGTCTACTAAAAAACTCCTCTCTAAACTTTTTTTCTATGAAAAAAAGTCACCCTCAGACCCTCAACCTTTGGCAGTAACTCACCAACACCATGATAAAACACATTGCCGTGGTTTGAATTCAAACTAAAAGTGTTTGTTTGAACAGTAAAGCCTTTATGAGATAGCCCACTCTATGTATGGAGTGGCTGAACAAATTGGCCAGGAAAGATGAATGACTTCCCTAATTGATTTAAAGGAAACCACAGGATGGGAGTTAGTTTAACTCCTTAGTGGAGGTGGTACGGTAAAGTCGTTTATTTCCGGAAGTTTGTAATGTCAGTAATAATGGAGCTCTCCCATTACCAACATAGTTACTCTCCCTCCTAGTTTTCTATTGGCTACATCTGTTAAGGACTAGGCCAGCTGGGGCCATATCCACAAAGCCTCTCAGAGTAGGAGTGCTGATCTAGGATCTGCCCATACAATCTTTTTCATCGCGATCCATAGTCAAATCTGATGGCTAGATCAGCACTCCTACTCTGAGAGCTTTGTGATCTTAGTTGTTTCTCTCCCTGAGGAGGGTCAGCTTTGCCATCAAGGAGCAAATCTAAAAAAAATTATTTCACACTTTTTAACTGATTGTTTTGTGTCTGTTGCTACACTACTAGACTTGTATTCCCGTCTCACTCCCTTCGGTTCTTTGTAACACTTAACTACTGTCGCTCCTGTTTATCAGCAGAGTGAAAGTGAGTGGCTGACGTCCGGCTTCATTGGTCTGTGAGTTAGCAGACATAAGAGATAAGAGCATAAGGAGGCCTCTTTCGGGTCTAAAGGGATGGAAGCCAGTTTAACATACCAGCTATGCTGAATGACTCCCATCATAGAAGAGAGAGAGAGAGAGACGTTAGTGATAGAGACGAGTTCAATAGCAGATGGTCCCAGAAAACGCACGCATATCTCGTCTGTTTGTGTCTCGTCCTCTCTGTTTGAGAGAGAGGATGTGGATGCATTCCAGCTGGGTAAAATTATAATGACACTATGTTGTTTGCCAAGGGTATTCAAGTGCGTCATGAAAAATATATTGTTTCAGGCCATAAATGTTGATGCAGCGTTTACTAAAACAAGCGTGCCTATTAATGAAACAAACAAGCAAACATGATTGGAGCACAGGAAACAAGCGTCAACAAACAGACTATAGCTCCTGCCAACGCTTGTTTGGAGGCTTCACAAAAATAATAATATTAGATTCTGAGGATAAACAATTGATTATTATCTGTGTTCATTAAATCTTAACTTGGATCATTTTTCTCACTATGCGGTACAGTGTGTGTCTGGTCTACTGCCATGCAGTCAGTTCATAGAGTATATACTACCAATGCACAG
>NW_019942708.1:651123-723519 GCF_002910315.2 Salvelinus sp. IW2-2015 | reverse complement strand
TTACAATAATGAGGGCTTGTGTAATGAGGGCTGGGAATGCTTCTTTGAACAGTATACTACTAAAACTATCTGCTCCAGCGTGAGAAGTAGACACTTTCTATCCTTCCCAAACTCTTAGCCCCACTTCTGCAGAGAGAGGAAGAGGCACGTTCAGGGTCGGGAATTGCTGTTATGAGTTAGTCTCAGTCTCTCTCGCTCTCTGAGGACAGCTAGAGCTAGATGGCTTATCTTCAGCTCAGGTCTCTAACAGATGTGTACAGTTATGTGACCTCACCCAGTAAATGAGTTCAAAATCACTGCTTTGCTTTACATTTTCTTTAAATAATGTCATCACCAGCGCAGAGCCACGGCCCTCGTCGTGGGAGAGGGAGTTCTCTGTTTGTTTTACTGGCGAGACAAGACAAAGGTTTGGGGAGGGCTGGGGGGGTTAGTGAGAATACTGATATATGGGGGAAAGAGAGAGCGAAAGAAAAAGAAGCAAGAGAGAGAGTGAAAAGGATTGAGAGAGATATAGAGCAAGAGAGAAAAGGAGAGTTGGGTGTGTGTGTATGTTTAGGATCTACTGTACCTTGAAACAGTTTTGAACTTCTGCTGACAAAGTAGAGGATGATGGGGTTTATACAGGAGTTTACTGTGGCTAGGTTGATACTCAGGTAATCCAAGACCAACAGGAAGCTGAAAGAAACGACACCCATGTTTTTTGGCGAACTTTCATTTGAGTTTCATCTCCTTTCAACATTTCAAATCATTAAATTGCAGCAAACTCAAATCATGTCGTCTGTGTTTAGTCTGTGTGGTTTCAGATCCAGTCGAGTGATTCCCACGTATTTCCACCTTTCCATTTTCCAACACACCGTACTGAATCAGTCATTCTAATAATAAGATGACAACAGCAAAACAAACATGGCTGCACTCCACTTGAGCAGGTCACAGCGTCCGATGTCTCTGGGGTTGTAGACCATCTTCTTGAGGATCTGCTGAGGTGCAGGGGAACCAGCACAGAGCGAAGATCAGGACCAGGCAGAACACTGCTTTGGCCACTTCCCGTCTTGGGGATAACAATAAAACAACAGATTAGGAAAAGGTTGGACGATGACGATGAAGGGTGATGAAGACAAGATACTGAGAGTGGAAAACGTATTTAAAACGTTGAGTCATCCTGAGTACTGTATGGTAACAACTCTGGGGAGTAACAGACAAAATGTTAGGTTCGGGAGACGCTAGGTTGTAGGGAGACGCTAGGTTTAGGGAGATGTAGGTTATGTAATGTAAACCGGATAGGCCTGAGAGAGGAAAAGGACAAACCTTTAAAGAGACTAAACGTGATCATTCTGCAGTAGTGTACTGTTACGGTAGAGGTGCCTCTGCCTATACGCAGCCCAACCTGGCTTAGGGCCTCCAAAACGCTAGAGGCTCTGGTTACAGACGTAACAACCGAAGAAGAGAGATCTGATACTAAGAAGTATACTATGAATGTAGAAGGCGTCAGGGTGGGTTATGCAACGTCAGCTTGAGAGGCCTGAGAGAGGGAATGGGCTTCTCCTTAAGAGACACTAAACATGAGGCAGTCTGGCCTCAGTACCTTGTGTGTGTACCTGTTTAGGTGTTCACTGAGACGATGCGGAGGCTGCCGTCCTGTGTGAGCATCTCACAGGTCATCAGAGTGTAGAACACGGCCGTACACATCAGAGGAACGCAGAAGTAACCCAAACACCACCATCCTTGATTCCTTATAGTACTGCAGGAGAACACACAGGGAACGTTAGTACACAGGTTCTATAGCAGGAGAACACACGTCTTAAACATGCCATACTCCAGAAGACTGTCCAGCAGGCAAACGTGGAAAACTGTTGTATGATGTCGTAATGAGGTCATTTCACAACAATTCACCTGCTAGGTTGGTAACAAAGCAAGTTGACTTTACCAATACGTCTACGTGTGGCAGTGACATATTCTAATCTACTAAATCCACATATTATCGTACAAGTTTTAAGGAGGAGCAGATGCCATTTGAGGAATTTTTGGGCCACAGAATAAATGTTCATCTATAACCTTTATACGACATTACTAAATTCCACTCAGGAGGAATTTTAATGAAACGAGCTGTAGAAAAGTGCCTACTTGGACCTCGTCTATCGTAGCAGCAATAGAATAAACGCTATCAACACAGAATGACCACAGCAGTATGAATAGTGCCTCTAATCTTGTAAACTTGCACCCTTGTTCAAGTGTCTAACCTTGTCCCCTTCCAGTCCTGCCTGTGTTGTTGGTGCCACTCGGATGCCACAGTGACCAGCACGGGACAAAACGGGAACGGGACCAGTATCCAGTGCAAGAGCCCAGAGCCRGCCAACCTTCACACGGARCGCAGCCTACGCAAAGACAGTGACTGACCACCACAGGAGGTGACGCCCCCTATGGACGAGGAGGTCTCACTACAACTACAGCCAGTCTGCACTAAACACAATGGACTCTCAACTCAATAGGACCCCCATGCTAAACCGCTATGGCGTGACAAACAGAGAGAGAGTCACACGTTTCAAACACCATCACACGTTTCTTTTACAGAACACTGCTGGGCAGCTCTGGAGCCTGACGTAGAACGACCGGGGAAATTAGTGGAGTTTATATATAGACACAAACATACAATGGGCATGATGGACGCTGCAGTATTTCCAGTGTCTCTATGGACACTATACCACTATACCGACTATACCGTTCCCTTTGCCAGGGGGAGACGAGGAGGGAGCGATGCTTTACAGTACCGTGAGAGAGGAGGAAGAGGGATGGAGGGAGGGGATGGGACGGGAGGGGGAAGGTAGCTAACAGGATGCAGTGAACTCAGGCTATAAATGACCGGCCAGTCAGTAGCGGAGCGAGTAGCGTGTTGTTCTGTTCACAAAATGGTCAGCACTGCTGGGYTGAACCAGGAAGCAGCMGAAACCCCGGGAAGGAAGGCCWGAGCGCTCCCTGTTAGAGGGGACGAGAGGAGAAGGAGAGAATGGTCCCCCATGAGTCCTAATGAACTGCTACTCAGTGATGGTGGAGAGAAGGGGAGCTCTCACTATTGAGTTGACTGTCCTTTTTTAGTGTCGCTATAGCTTCTTCCATCATAGGCACTATACGCTGGTCGTTGTATACACAGTAGTACACTTTCATAGAGAGGTAAGCTAATGTCCTGTGTTCGGGTATGTGAATTTGTTTTAAATATAGATGAAAGTGATTTTGCCATGTAAATGTGTGTTTTCCAGTACTGTTTAATATTCTGTTTTATAAAACGTACCAGGAAGTGTTAATTCACTGTGTTTTGGTTTCATGTGCTGGAAGAAGAAAAAAACTGATTTTAACGAAAAGGTGCCTTGTGTCACCTTGATTCCCCCGTATAGCCTTATACAGTATACAGACTCTGTACAAGGCCATTGGAATATCACTTAGGGTGTAGAGTTACTCCAGTGTAACCACCAGAGTGCATCCCAAATGGACCCCTATTCCTACATAGTCCTATGCGCCCTGGTAAGCTGTGCACTATAGAGAAGGGGGTGCCATTTGGGAAGCAGACCCAGTCTCTTGACTTGTTATCAAAGACTTACTGAAGTCCAAGCTAGTTTAAGGAACATGTCCAGATGCAACAAGCACCACAGGACATAAAGTACAACGTTATGATTATGTCTCAGTTCAAGGCTCGTTGAAAAGGGGGTCTCTATGTTCTCACCCCAAAAATAAAGGATACAAAACGGTATCCCTACTTCACTGTGAATTTTACAAGACACAGAAAATGTTGGTATTTACAGCTAAGCTGTTTGTGAAACATGCTCGTTATATCAAGTTTTTATATGGTGGTTAATTATTGCGTATTTCTTATCATATATACGAATGTGGTTATTATTTGTCCTTTGCCTGAGGCAGGATTTTTTATTCGTTTTTTTTTTTTGTGATGATAAATATACCAGTTGTGTTTAACCTATATCAGCTACCTAGGTGACTAATACTGCTTTATACATTTGATATGTGAATACATGTATTATGAATTACAATTAATGTGCTGTGTGTGTGTGTGGTGTGTGTGTGTGTGTGTGTGTGTGTTGTGTGTGTGTGTTGTGTGTGTGTGTGTGTGTGTGTGTGTGTGTGTGTGGTGTGTGTGTGTGTGGTGTGTGTGTGTGTGGGTGTGTGTGGTGTGTGTGTGTGTGTGTGTGTGATTCTTGCACTTTTTCCGTTTGAGTGTTTGTGGCACTATCTACAGCATAATCAGAGTGTCAAAGATAAAGGCTTTTCAGTTTAACCACTCATATCAATACATGGTATTTTACCACTATATTTCATTCAGAGGCATATAACCCCTCTATAGAAAATTGTATTATTTTTGACACATTTTTTCTCATGTTTCATACAGAAATGCTGCTGCTTATCCTAATAAAATCATTTAATGTATAACGTTTGCCTTGCATTACTAATGGAGATTAACGTTATTTGATATGCATAACGTAAATACTTCGACATGTGTAAGCATAAAAAATTAACAATGGCATTACTAAGGAGTTTCATTTTACATTGATATGCATTACAATTTAATTACTTTGGAATTTGTAAGGCGTATGACCTCTCGCATGTCTTTACTGAGGAGTTATGAACTTTATACTGACATGTCAAGAAATACTCTTCTCTTTCTGAGAGGATAAGGGGCCTCTTTTTTTTCTTTTCTTAGTGTCTGTGGGAAGGAAACACAAGCTGTCTGGGATGATTTGAAGTGCCTGTGACCTGCTTGCTTGTTGCTTGGCAACACGGCCCAGGGTTACCATGTCAACTGAGAGGATGTGAACTGAAATTGCTTGGAGAGAGGGAATGTAATCAAGCCAGCCCATATGAGTGACTGTTTATCAAGAGCTCCAATAGAGAGCTGTTTAAACATACTATGTTCTTGTTAGCTTAAAGAACGTCCACAGCACGGATTTCAGAATTTTTACTGGTTGAAAGCTATATATATAATACAGTAAAGTACACAGGTGTAATACATTGAGAAATATAGTGTTTTTTAGACAAAACTGAAAACTTCAAGGAGTTGGTTCTGATGGGGAGATGTGATGTCATCGCCTCTCCCCTTTCTTGAGGAGCCATAGAGAACAAAAGAGATACCTGGACACCTATTGAGATGTGCCTTTTGTTAAGTAAATCAGGTGAAAAATTAGGTGAAAAGAAGAATGGAGAACGACTTTGATCAAATCTGCAGGATCTCAACTCTTTGCTTGAGATCAGTGCATGGCTTTAGTTACATGGTTGTGTTGGACATTTAAAGTGAACACCATGAAATCTTCTTAGACACACCTAAATATTGGTGACCGATATCGTTTTTAATCAGATGATCATTTTAGCATTTTAGTCATTTAGCAGACGCTCTTATCCAGAGCGACTTACAGTTGTTTGCATTCATCTTAAGATCTCCGTCATGTCTAGGTTGAGCTTGAAGTGGTGGGCGACATCCAAGTGAGATATCTGCCAGGCACGCCGAGATGCGTGTCGCCCACCTGGGTGTCAGAATGGGGGAAGAAGAAAAGTAGTTGAGTGTCATGAGCACAGCAATGATAGGAGAGACCATGTGAGGATATGATGGAGCTGAATGACTAGTGTATAGATAGAAGGGGAGAGGCCTAGAACCGAGCCTAGGGGGACACCAGTAGTGAGAGTGCGTGGTGCAGACACAGATTCCTCTCCACGTCACCTGGTAGGAGCGGCCTGCAAGGTAGGATGTAATCCAAGAGTGTGTAGAGCGCAGATGCCCAGCCTGAGAGGGTGGAGAGGAGATCTGATGGTTCACAGTGTCGAAGGCAGCAGATAGATCTAGGAGGATGAGAACAGAGGAGAGAGAGTCAGCTTTGCCAGTGCGGAGAGCCACCGTGACACAGAGAAAGCAGTCTTGGTTGAGTGACCGTCTTTGAAGCCTGACTGGATAGGTTCAGAAGATCGTCAGAGATGAGTTGATGAGGGAAGTGAGGAATGGGAGAAGATCTCCAGAGATGGTCTGGAGAAGGGAGGAGGGGATAGGGTCGAGCGGGCAGGTTGTCGGGTGCGCAGACTTCACTAGTCGCAGGATTTCATCTGGAGAAGGGAGGGGAGAAAGAAGTCAGTGGATACAGAGGAAGAGGAAGGTAGAGAGGAGGGAGTGAAGGATGATGGTTCTCCAAAAGTTTTTCTCCATTTTCCTCCATGGAGCAGGAGGGAGGGCGAGTCGGCCGGGAGGAAAGGAGAAAGCGTAAGTCATAGGAAGCAGAAAAGGGAGGAGAATAGTGTCGAAGGAGCGAATCAGGAGACAGGAGGAAGAAGGATTTAGCAGAAGGGAGAGATTGATAGGTTAGAAGAGGAGAGAGTAGTGGAGAGAAAGCAAAGAAATATGTGATGCCGCTTGACATCTGGGTAAGGGCCTGAGTGCTAGGTTGGAGGAGAGGGAGACAAAAAGGAAACAAAGTTTTTTAAATTTATATTCTTGATTTCAGACAAAATACAGCTGAGCCAAAATAATTTCTGCCTCAAAACCAATATGAATTGGTCAGTGTTAGATTGTGTTTTGAGAGCTAAATTGTTACTTGTTTCAGTGGGGTTGGTGATAAAGGTAATTCTAAGGTCATGATCTTATAGAAAGGTGTTTCCATATTCATTGCAAAACATTTTTTTTTGTCTCTTTCCAGTAAGCTTGAAAAACACTGAATTCCTCTCATCAATCTGTGGTTGAAGAAATATAAAAATGTTGGCTTTATGAATGGATGACAAAAAATAAGCATGAGACTCACAGGGCATGAACCATGAGAGAGAGAGAGAGAGAGAGAGAGAGAGAGACGAGCGAAGAGAGACGAGAGAGGAAGAGAAGAAAGGTGAGAGTGGCAGATAGAGAACAAGCGAGAGAGGATGGTTTTAGGTCTGTGGAATTGGTGGGAACTTGGTTGTTGCCGAGCAGTGAAATGAAATAAAGCTCAAAGGAAAAACAGAGGACCTCAAAAGGGCCAAAGAGGCCTCCTCTATATAGAACATGGTGAACAGAGCCAAGTCCTTAATGTGAAGGCCAAACACTGTTCACGAATGCAAAGGCATTGGAGGTAGTTTGTGTGTGTGGTGTGGTGGTGTGTGTGTGTGTGTGTGTGTGTGTGTGTGTGGTGTGTGTGTGTGTGTGTGTGTGTGTGTGTTGTGTGTGTGTGTGTGTGTGGTGTGGTGTGTGTTGTGTGTGTGTGTGTGTGTGCGTGCAGTCGTGTGGAGAAGGCATCAGAGGGTTATTATACAGTGCAGGCTGTTCTCTGCTGAAGAACGAATGTCTGATGGATGTCTCTCTTTATTCAGCAGAGTTCAAACCATGCTCTCAGTCTGCCACTCAGACTTAAGATGCATACAACCACAACAGTGAGGACTAGATGGACTACATATACCGAACTATGGTGGTCGATAATGGAGAAAGTCTATGAGTTTTGAAAAAAGGGAGCTGAGACAAATTGGAAGAGATACTTGGGAAGATGCACTATAGTTTGAAAACTAGGATAATGTTATTTAAAGTCCATCTTAATTGAATAGTTTATAATGGGTTGTACGTTGTTCATTCTTAATTAGGCCATTGTATTCGCTACATACTGTGTACACAGAGTAAGGAATTAAGATAAAACGTGATACAACTGTGTTGAAATCCTTATAATAGCTAGATTTCACAACATTAACAACTCAATCACCAACTGAGTTCTAAGTAAACATCAATGGCTACAAACAGATGCAAGAAGAGAATAGCTATTCTGAAACATACCACCGTAGACTTTAATAATAGCCTGTGCCCTTTGTCAGGCTTCTCTACTTGTCTCTCAGCATTACACAGATGCACTGACAGACCTGGGTTCAAATAGTATTTGAAACAATTCCATTTGGTTTCATTGTGCCAGGCCAGCTCAATCAAGCCCAGCGAAATTATTTGAAACCAAATGGAGTAGTCCCAAAGGTGCCAACCCCTGCCTTCTGGCTTTTTAGGCTGACTAAAGCCAACGYAAAAAGTATTTGAAATKATTTCAAATACTATTTGAACCCAGGTCTGTCTGTATAAATGGAATAGTCCCAAAAGTGCCAACCCCTGCCTTCCGGCTTTTTAGGTCAACCCTACCTCATGCCACAAGAGTCGACATCGACTTAGCTCTGCAWTTCCTCTCAAGAATCCCCCCTCAATCACAGAATAATATCAATAACACATTTCTAACACCACGTGGAGTTCTGCCATACAGAGTAACCTGGAACCAGTAGAAACTGTACCAAACTGGATTGATGATTGGATAATGATATGGTCTGGGAGATATTATTGGTTCATCATGTTAGAGGCCTACTCTTCCAGCCAATCAGATTGTCACGCATAGGCCTACTCTTTCAGCCAATCAGATTGTAAGGCTATTTTGGGCTATTTCAGGAGGTGTATGGGTGACCTCATCTTTCATGCAAGTGATCTCAGAAACACACAGCATCCAGAAATATCAGTCTACAGGGACCGGATCCAGAAAATTGACAGAAAACAGGATGAATGATGACGCATTTTCGTGATTAGAAATATGAATGTCTGTTTCTTATAATGATATAACTTTGCTTTGTTTTCATATAGGCCAATACATATGATCTTAATGCATATATTCTAATCTAGAACACTTTGTAGGTCAAGCTAAAAATCTATTCTATTCCAGTCTGTTAGTTATTGTTCAGGAGAAGAAACAGCACAGCTGAAGTAAGTTCCCTGGGTGAATTTGAACACTTCCTAACACACAGACTTAGGCAGATGTATTAAGATAAATAAGTAATCTCTGAATAATTGCAGACTTGTGTATTCCCCTGATGAGGGCGGTGCACTTTGGCTCGATACTGTATCACTTGGTGCCAGTCAACAATCAGACAGTATGGCTCCACCTCTGCATACATTGATTTTTATACAGTAACTTCGCAGGGCCCATATTCATAAAGCGTCTCGGAGTAAGACTGCTGATCTGGGATCAGTGTTCATTTTCAGATCATAATGAATAGGATTAGATGGACAAAGGAGACCTGGTCCTAGATCAGCTCTCCTACTCAGATGTTTTGTAACTAAGTAACAAGACCTGTTCAGTTCATTCAAAAATATATAGTGGCAAGATAAAGTATGTGAACCCTTTTGAATTATCTGGATTTCTGCATAAATTGGTCAAAAAATTTGATCTGATCTTCATCTAAGTCACAACAACAGACAAACACAGTCTGCTTAAACTAATAAGAAAAATACAATAATTTCTGTGTTGTCTATATTGAATACATCATTTACACATTCACAGTGTGGGTTGGAAAAGGTGTGTGAACCCCTAGGCTAATGACTTCTCCAAAAGCTAATTGGAGTCAGGAGTCAGCTAACCTGGAGTCCAATCATTGAGACGAGATTGGAGATGTTGGTTAGAGCTGCCCTGCCCTATAAAAAACACTCACTTCTTGCTATTCACAAGAAGCATTGCCTGATGTGAACCATGCCTTGAACAAAAGAGATCTCAGAAGACACAAGATTAAGACTGGTTGACTTGCATAAAGCTGGAAAGGGTTACAAAAGTATCTCTAAAAGCCTTGATGTTCATCAGTCCACAGTAAGACAAATTATCTATAAATGGGGAAAGTTCAGCACTGTTGCTACTCTCCCTAGGAGTTGTCATCCTGCAAAGATGACTGATTGCTGTAAAGATGACAGTGCAGAATGCTCAATGAGGTTAAAAAGAATCTTAGAGTGTCAGCTAAGACTTAAAGAAATCTCTGGAACATGCTAACATCTCTGTTGACGAGTCTACGATACGTGAAATACTAAACAAGAATGGTGTTCATGGGAGGACACCAGGAAAAAGCCAATGCTGTCCAAAAAAAACATTGCTGAACGTATGAAGTTAGCAAAAGAGCATCTGGATGTTCCACAGCGCTACTGGCAAAATATTCTGTGAACYGATTAAACTAAAGTTGAGTTGTTTGGAAGGAAGGAACACAAAACACTATGTGTGGAGAAAAAAAGTCACAGCACACCAACATCAAAACCTTCTTCCCAACTGTAAAGTATGGTGGAGGGAGCGTCATGGTTTGGGACTGCTTTGCTGCCTCAGTGCCTGGACAGCTTGCTATCATCAACAGAAAAATGAATTCCCAAGTTTATCAAGACATTTTGCAGGAGAATGTAAGGCTATCTGTCCACCAATTGAACCTCAACAAAAGTTGGGTGATGCAACAGGACAACGACCCAAAACCCAGAAGCAACAGAGTGGCTTCAACAGAAGAAAATATGCCTTCTGGAGTGGATCAGTCAGAGTCCTGACCTCAACCCGATTGAGATGCTGTGGCATGACCTCAAAAAGCGGTTCCCAAGAATATTTCTGATCTGAAACAGTTTTTGTAAAGAGGAATGGTCCAAATTCCTCCTGACCATTGTGCAGGTCTGATCCTCAACTACAGAAAACTTTGGTTGAGGTTATTACTGCCAAAGGAGGTTATTATATCCAAGGGTTCACATACTTTTCCCACCCTGCACTGTGAATGTTTATACGGTGTGTTCAATAAAGACATGAAAACGTATAATTGTTTGTGTGTTATTAATTTAAGCASACTGTGTTTGTCTATTGTTGTGACTTAGATGAAGATCAGATCAAATTTATGCAGAAATCCAGGTATTACCAAAGGGTTCACATACTTTTTCTTGCCACTGTATATATTTTGTACCCCCTTTGCGATCTTGTCTCATTGCWGCAACTCCCCAATGGGCTCGAGAGGCGAAGGTCGAGTCATGCGTCCCTCGAAACATGACCCACCGAACCACGCTTATTAACACCCGCCTGCTTAACCTGGAAGCCAGCCGCACCAAGATAACACTGTTCAACTTACTACCGAGGTCAGCCTGCAGGCACCCGGCCCGCCACAAGGAGTCGCTAGAGCACGATGAGCCAACCAAAGCCCCCTGGCCAAACCCGGACGACGCTGGGTCAATTGTGCACCGTCCTATGGGACTCCTGATCACGGCCGGTTGTGATTCAGCCCGGGATCYAACCAGCGTCTGTAGTGACGCCTCTAGCACTGCGATGCAGTGCATTAAACCGCTGCGCCACTCGGGAGGCCCTTAAATACAGTGCCGAGACAGCCAGGGGTCGAACCTAGAATCTTCTAATCCGTCGTCAGACACATTTTCCATTGTGCCACTGTCCCCGATCATTCACATTTCTTAACAAATCCTCCTACATTTCTATGTGCCATCCAAATAACCTTATTGTGCACTGTAAAATGATGCTTCAGTGGGATCTTATCGACGTCACATTGTCTATGCTCAAATATGTTTTCAGTTTGATCAAACACAGCACATGTTTATCCTACCCGGCCCTAACATGGCTGTGTTCCTAATGCCATTTTGCATAGCAATCCCTCCAAGCTATAACCCACCAAGGCGCCAGCTCGCTCGCATGACTGTGGTGGCAAAGACCATTTCTAATTTATAAAAGCCAAAAGGATKAATTCAAAATTCATGAACAATCTGTCTGGTAACAACCAGTGATTTCTGTGACTGTGGGGCAGTAGCTAGTGAAACGATGGGGACGGATGGTGCAACACAAAGGAKAGTTCTGCCTCCACTCATTAAACAGGGAAACACACTCTGAACGAAAGAGAGGAGAGAGAGATTCATAGTCAGACTTCTCCTCCCTAGGCTCTTTCTATAACTTTCTTCATACTCAATGCTGTTTGAGTATAAAATCCTTTAGAAAAATGTCAGAACAGCTTTAGTGAAACAAATTGCTGGCAACAAGAGGCCTAAAACTCCTTGAAATCTTGTAATTCATTCCCAGAACTAAACAAACAATGAGTGAACAATGATGGTGACTGATTCTTTTTGGTTTACAAGCCTAGTCATTTCAACCCACCATCTGCCCTCATCATGGAAAAGTTTGTGCCGACAACCTTCTCTGCGTAAAACATTATTTCACTCCTCGTCACCGTTGCGAGAGTAATTAAAGCAGACCGCCGAGGGGTTATAAAGCTTGTCTGTTTCACATTCTCCATGATTCTTGGTTTCGTGACTGAGAGAGGTTGTTTGTTAAAAGAGCAGGTCTCCAATGATACATAGCAGATCAGGCAACACATTAAAACTGTTCCTAGTTCCCAGCACTGGCTTCAAGTCATGAAATAAGTATAGTGACCTTCACTTCAACCCCACTGCATTTGAGGTATAAGTAGATTGTCACTCCAATAATATATTTAAATTGAGAAGTTTCCTGATATCTGCACTCTGTGGTAAGAAATGCAGTCCTTGTCTTCACTGCTGTAAATGCACATACATTCGTTAAAAAAATAACAAGCACATTCCTTAAACAATTTGTTAACAAGTATCTCTAATAAACATAAGCTCAAATCCCACATCCTTGACTTTCTCTGCTTCCCTGCACCGAGCTAGACCCAGATCACATTCTCTGTTGTGGTATTTCAATGTGGAGCTAATGTTCAACTAAACAAGTTTCAACTGGATAAATACATTGAAAACCTTCAATTGGACAAAGAAAAGAGAGCCTAATTGACATGGCCTATTTACCCACTCTAATTAACGGAGCACGGAGCTTCTCTGAAATGATTAACAATTTAATTGTTTAAAGGATAACAGATCTGTATTGAAATAGTTATCCTAGGACTATACACAGATGGTCGTTGTGTTTTTCAAATGATGCCTTGTGATAGCTTGTAGTAGAGATTTTTTTAAGAAACTTCAGCCAAAATAATTCCTATGTCATTCATCTTCCTGTGTTATCTTTCTTTGGACAAATGGTTTCACTTGACTAATATTTGTGCTGACTTGCACCTTTCTGAAAGCTTTTGTAGGAATTAGTGGAGCTTTTGGACTTAATCCTCTCACACCATTTCACTCATCTTAAGAATCTTATAGAACCATTTATTCACAGGCCACATGTTTTACAGCAAGGAAAGAGAGAAAAATATATATAAATAAGAGATAGAGAGAGAGGAGCCAACTCCAGTATGAAAAATGAGAGAAGTTAAGCTAGCTGAATGTGGAGCATGATGATGAAATAGTTTCCACAGCGACATCACATTTATACTTTGTCATTATTTTACACTGTTGAGTTATCTTAACAACTTTTGGTCATTTAATGAACCATCCTTTTCCACTTGTGTGAAATACCGAGAATGATTGATTGCATTGCCATCTAGTGGAGCATACATGAGTACTCAGATTGCAGATCAACCGAACTACATCTGTGCCCAAATCATCCATTGTGATGGAGTAAAAAGTGAGCAATCGAAAAGTATAGAGACCTTTTCCATATCCAATCAGATTGAAGCATGGGCGGCATTTGTCAAGAACGTCAACAAGAAGTAACCATCAGTTACGTTGTAAAACTTATTTTTMATGTTTAGGAAGTTTTAGAAATTAATGTATCGTTATTAATACAAGAACGGCGTTGTTTTTGACCAGTTGGATTTTATTAGATTATCAATATATGTTTRYAATTTTATCAAGAGCTTTCGTTTGGAATGGATGCAGCGTGGATTCATTGTTTGTTTATAGTGAATCATGAGATCAGCTGACTAACGTTAGCTAGCTAGCTACCAATTTCTGGTTTAGCAAAGCAGCTAACGTTACAATGTGTTTGGAAATTGTCGTTCAGTATTCATGCTTCCCAAATGACATTTGAAACGAACTCTTATACCAAGCTATAGCTGGCAGCGGTAATAGCTAGTTGTTASCTAGCTAGCTTGCTTGCTAGTTAGCATTAGCTTTGTTTTCACCTATTGACCCAGTGAGTGTAGGACGCTTGACAACTTGCTGTGGCTAACTAGRTTACCATTACAAATATGCCTTGTACMTGTGGCAACTGGAGGAGATGGATTCGGCCTCTGGTCGTTCTTCTATACTTTCTGGTTGTGCTTGTCGTCCTACTACCCCTGTGCATCTGGGAACTACAGAAATCAGAGGTCAGTTGATATCATTGCAGCCCAATCATATCGTTACTTGACACTGAATAGCCTAGTCCATGCTTTGTTGTTTGGATGTTGATTATATACGTAATTTATACCTTTCAGGTTGGTACCCATAACAAAGCATGGTTCATAGCTGGGATATTCGTGTTCATGACCATACCCATATCACTATGGGGGATCCTGCAGCATCTTGTAAACTATACTCAACCAGAGCTACAGAAGCCAATTATCAGGTAAGTGAAAGGCTACTCTGTCACAGCTGTAGGATAGTATTACTTCATTACCATCATGGGTTTGTGTCATTATCTTGAATGATGTACAATATACCCTAACTGATTGTGAATGATCTCGTCTCCTTTTTTTTTTTTACAGAATATTATGGATGGTCCCCATTTACAGTTTGGACAGTGTAAGTAATGCCTTCAATTCTTGATCATGTAGCTAGATGTTCTTAAAAGTCCACATTGGTTATTGTTAAGTACAAATATTTGACAAAAGAGTTAACAGAAGAAGTCACTGTAGCTTTGACAGTAGTAAAACTGAAAAGCGCCTGACATGAGCGTGGCACTTCAATTCGTTTCGTTATGCTAATTAGCATCTGCTACGCTCAGCATTCCCTTCACACAATTTCCATTATCCTACTTCAAAGAAGGAGAACAGGCTCTTTAGAAAAACAAAACAGAGAAACAAAAAAATGCCTCACTCCCTGACTGACTTTTCAGAGTAAATGTTTTCAATAGTTTAAGTGTTCACTATTATCATGCAACATATCATTGAGATAATGTAATGGCCATCTATGATCCCATTCCTCTCCTGTCTTCCTTCCCACCTCTCCCTTTCTCTTCACACAGTGGATTGCGTTGAAGTACCCAGCATTGCCATCTATGTGACACGTGCAGGAGTGCTACGAGGCATACGTCATCTACAACTTCATGATCTTCCTGCTCAACTACCTAGGAAACCAGGTACACATTCTTGTCATGACCTGAAGAATGATCCAGACCTGTTTGTTCTAACATTCCAATCATGGCCACTCTTTGTCATGCCAAACATAAGTCTAGCACAAACACATCTGGATCAGGCTAGACGAGTAGCCTACATTTATTTCAATATCCTCACACTGTAATTCCTCTCTTCTCTTTATTTCTCTCTCACTCTCTCAACATGGGTAACCAGTACCCAGCCTGGTACTGATGCTGGAGGTGCAGGAGCAGCAGAAACACCTTCCTCCCTCTGCTGCTGCCCGGCATGGCCCATGGGAGAGTGAGTTTGTTGCTTTTATAGTTTTTGTAGTTCTTTAAGTGTATGTGTGCTATAATGAACGGCCCTGTCCAGATCTGTTAGGTCTGTGCATTTGGCATGAGAACAAACATAGGGGTTGCTTTACTCATAGAGATAGAAGACGCAACATTGTATCTGTCCATTAGGGTGTCTGGGAGCATGGGCAGGGCATTGATGCTATCTCCATTTTGAAGTAGTGAATTTTCTTCTACTATCTTTATAAGTTGGTATACAAAATTAATGGTCATACTGCCACCTGGAATGTGTTGTTTGAACAAATATATAAAGCAGATTGGCAAATTTTCTGCACTGTGGTTATGGAATGTTCACTAATAATTCATTGGCTGAAGCCTCCTTATGACCTGGATGGTTTATGTGATCCTTCCTTAAACCATAGGAAGTCCACCAATTGACTACTTTAAAATTGTGAAAGTCCTTAAGGCCCTGTCCATACTAAAACAGGCTTTTGGCCGTTAGAGCTCTATCAATATCTATGGAGTTATGCGCAATCAGCCAGGCTAATAAGGAGCTTATATTTATCCATACATGTGTTATAAGTTTACATTTTAGGATGAAGGTCTATGTTTTTGTGCAGCAATAAACTACCACTTGTTTTACGTGTTATGAATGGATATTTTAGGATTAATAACATGTTTTTTATACATTGATGTGTTTTAAGTTACATTTATATTTCAGGTCATAATCAAAAGGAAGTTGGGTGTTAAAGTGGTCCAGTCTGTGTGGCCTCCATTTTGAGTCTCTTTCTAGAAAGTTACCTTCAAGGTGTTTGTTTGGCTGCTTGAAGTCTCTCCAAGTCTCCATTGCTACTCGCCAGCTCCAAACGAGCCCCAGTCAGGCAAAAATAGTAATATGTAGCATGTCTGCCTGCAGTTGATTAGAAACAGAACCAGAGTGTTTGCAAGTGGAACAACGTGTTCTCATTTTGAAAAATGCACCAGCCTAAAGAACAGAAAGACAGCATAGGCTCATCTGTTTTGTTTACTCTGCATTTGAACTAATGCTGTGCATCTGCGGTTTTAGCCACAGGTATTGCAACATCTTTCTTCATAGGATGTTTTTGATTTTAAGAAATGGAAGAGATTCATGAAAACAAAGCTGGTGATTAGATGTTAGTGTATTTTATAGTGGGAAAAAGTAACATTTTGTGTGATGTCTTTCCTTATAATGTGTACCGTGTTTTCCTATTGCAGGGTATTGCTATTGAGATGCAAGCTGGGAGTGTGCAGTACACGGTTGTCAGACAGTCACAACAGTTATTGCCTTGTAAGTGTTTTTCACAGGATCTGTTTTCCATTCAGGATGGACTTATGTTATATGCTAAGTGTTGAATGTACATTTGCCAGAGAGACAGCAACCTTACCTTGGTCCGGCCAGCTCTGTCTCTCTGACTTCTGGGTCGGCAGTCCAAGCAGATTATCATTGTTCAGATGGTGACGAAACATAATATTGTCAAAAAGGAAAATACCAAAGGCATGCCCAAACCTAAAGATTTTAAAATAAATAAAGTATCATGGCCACCAAATCAACCAGCAGCCTTCGGCTCTCCAAGCTGCCACCCTTGGGGGACTGGGTGTGGAAGTAAGCTGTAGGGTGCGGTCTAAACTACCTAACCTATTCCCTAACACTCACCACATATAAATTGACTTTTTGTATCAAGTCATATCACATGTCTCCATTCACTATCCTGTAGGATATGTAGCTCTGTGGTGTGTATGATGAAGGTAACTTCAGCTCAACCAATGCTGGACGTACCTGGTGATATTCAACAATATGTCCCAGCTGGTAGGTTCCGTATTTTTCACACTTGTCTCCACATTGCTGTAACTTCCTGTCACCATACCACCACCACAAATAACATTATTAATATTTAGCATTCAGTAAGTGATCTCTTTCTCTTATATTCTCTCTCTCTCTCTCCCAGTTTGCCATGTACTGCTTGGTGCTGTTCTACAAGGCCTAAGAGAGGAACTGGCCCCATCAGACCAGTGGGGAGTTCCTGTGTGTCAAAATGGTGGTGTTCGTCTCCTTCTGGTGAGTGCTTTTTTTGGGGCTGCCATTTTGGATCACCTGAATCTACCTCCTAGCCTGGTTCCAGATCTGTTTGTGCTGTCTTGCCAACCCTGTGGTCAATGTCAAGCCATTGACATAGCACAAACAGATCTGGGACCAGGTTATCGACCTCCATGATTAATAAAATATTTGTTTACCAGTCAATGTGTCTGCAATTCATGGATCAGCATTTTTATCCATTAAAGTACACAGTTTTGGATGCCCATTTGTATTTCTTATACAATTTTTTTTCAGAATTGCATGTGTAGGACTTGTTAACAAAGTATGTTTTAAAGCTGTGTGGATTATAGCCAGTAATTGGGTTAATGCGTTCCCTGTGTTGGCTGCAGTGTATAGGATTGATTATTTCCACTCTGTTGTCTGGAATCTATCTTAGGCAAGCTGCGTTCATCGCTCTCTTGGTCAAGGTTGGAGTGATCTCAAGAGAGACACACGTGGGACTGGGACAGTGTGGAGGCTGTAGCTACAGGCCTACAGGTAATGCAAGACAATACAACACTGTATAATGCCATAGTAACACTTTTCTACAATGCTACATAATGCTGTAGTAATGCAGTTGTAAATTACTTGTTTGGTATAAGGTAATATCTGTTGAGGCTTGTGGTCTCATGCCCTAGAAACGAGATGATTCATTCAAGGACTTCTATCCTGTGCAGATTTCTAAATAGCTTAAATAGATATGATGGTTTTTACATAAGTCATGAACAGGTGTGAGAATAGACTTGCTTTGCTTACAGTAGCTTTCATCCATACTTCATCCAGGACTTCATCATCTGTGTGGAGATGTTCCTGGCGGCCATCGCCCCCCATTCAGCTTCACCTACAAGCCTACATACAGGAGGCTGAGGAGGGATCCTGCTTCGACTCCTTCCTGGCCATGTGGGACATCTCTGACGTAGGCTGACATCTCTGAGCAAGTCCGCAACGTCGGTTAGTTCTCCTCCATTTGGCTTGACTCATAGAGTCTGCATGGATGGATCAAAAAGCCCTGTTAAGAACTTTGTTGAGAAAGGATTCATCTCAGAACCAAATGCATTGGCTAGCTACTCGATTTATGTTAATAGAATGTCATGAGAGAATAAAAATGTTACACTATTATGTGAGTGTATTCGCATTCTCATATCTTCAAACACATTTTTTCTTTCCTGATACAGGGAGAACGGTTATGGGCGACCTAGGAAGACCTACTTCGGTGAGGCGGAGGATGACGGCGAGCGCTCAGGCTTGCTTTCTCCAGGCTCCTGGACGCCATCGTCCCACGGAGGCCTTGTCCAACCCGGCGTCCCCAAAGGGTCGTACCAGGGCCTGGCAAAACCCAAACACCACTCCCTGTCGGCCCCCGCCGGGCTCAGCAATGCTCAGTGGATTGGAGAGGGGGATGGAGAGGAGAGGGAAGACGATGGTAGACAAGCTCCAGAGCCCAGAAACACCACCAACGAGCCAACAGACTCAYTTACAGACGACCTTGTCGTTATCACCTAACTTAGCGTCATCGCTAAAATTCTCCAATGGGAACTCTGAATGCARGTTATACCAAACACAATTGGGCAGGAACCAAGTATGGCCTRGGCTATGTTTCCCCTACAGACGATATTTGGCTAACCCGCACATGACCAAATTTAAAGCAAGTGTTGAAAAAGCACACGTTAATCAAGCAACATTGTAGCGAGTCATTCGTCCACCAGGGCTGATGCAGATGGACCTCTGTCAATGACAGCTCGAAGAATGTTCATAAGCTTTCGTAAGGGTCTCATGACACTTAAGATATTTTTTTCTTGTATTGTACTACTGAGTCATAATGGTAAATAATACCTTATTTTAGTATAACCCCTCTTCATTGTAATGGGTCTGGACTTCAAGTTCAAAAGCCGGTGAGAGATTTTACCAGTATACTTGTTCTATAATAGCACCGGGGTGATATCACTACAAACTCCTTCATCATTTACCAAGGCTTTTAGTTGTTGCTACGGAAACGTTCAAACTGAAACTTATACAAAATACTGGTTTGCACCAATGATTGGTTTATATACAGTACCACTCATTCTAGGGTTTTTCTTTATTTTTTACTATTTTCTACATTGTAGATTAATAGTGAAGACATCAAAACTATGAAATAACACACACGGAATCATGTAGTAACCCCAAAATGTTTTTATTTGGGATTCTTCAAAGTAGCCACCCTTTGCCTTGATAGCTTTGCACACTTTTGGCATAAAGAAAAACCCTTGAATGAGAAGGTGTCCATACTTTTGACTGGTACTGAACATCATTGGTTTGCACATGCTTGAATACGGTCTTTGAACCTATGGTACAGATTTAAGCATGAAGCTGTGTCTCACTTTGGCATTAACGCTAACAGTCTCTAATCTTCTCAGATGCCTTGTTCTTCTATGTGCCGTACGTGGTCCTAGTGTATCCACACTATATCCACTATCATGTAATACACACATTTCACYTCTGCCTCTCATTTGTAAATATAAACTGATGCGTACACAGTCATGGTTATAGATTTTGTTGGACCAATGTAGCTGACATTTTTCTTACCATTCTAATTTCTGTTTTAAGCTTTTCAGGGATATTAGTTGTGATTTACCGTACTGAAAGGGATTGATTTCAGTCTTTTACTAGTTTCKTTGTCATCCATTAGTAGAACGTCTTCCTATCAGGAATGTGTGTCAAGTGTGTTAACCTTGAGGGAAGTACTACATCAAAACGTGTCAGCACCTTTGTCTTTGAAAGTTCAACTCAAGGTTCCAAACATTCACCCTCCAATAAATTAAATTCAATGTGACTGTCAGTTTTTGCTAGTGTCAATAAGAAATTGACACAATGTTGAGATGACAAGTCCCTTGTTTGTTCATTATGATTTTATTTGATTCTAAATTATTATTTTGGAGATAAAATGCAAGTGCTGATACGAAACATTTTAATTCGGACTGCAACCATAATCAAGAGACGTCATTCCAAAACAAGATTATGAACACACTGAAGACCAAAACGTCTCAAGATAAGCACATCATAAAACATGTAAATGTCTTTGTGAAAGTCCTGAGAGAAGGCATATTGAGATGGTAGCTATTGTGGGGTCATTTTAGAGCTGGCGCTTCCGGAGCATCCATAGTCCAATCCCTTCCTCGACATGTATGCCGTTCACACTCATAATATAGAATCCAGAGTGATACCTTGACCTCTCTCCCAGTAAGACTGAGTGGACTTGATGCTCTTGTAGAATCAAAAGCACCACAACTCCCTCCTTTAAAACACTTATGAAGTTGACTCTTGTACTGTTCATATCACAGACAGTCACTGAGCGGKCTCTCTAACAGAATCCACAGTCCCGGTCTCCCCAGCCTCTTCCTCTATACTGGCTGATATGGAGATGGAGCTCTTCTGCAGGGTGACGGCCAGTCGTACCCAGTCTCCCTCCCTCACTGCCAGGGGCTGGTGCAGCACCACGGCAGCCTGCTTCCAATGGGAGTCCTGGTTGAAGGTGCTCACGCTGATCTCCTCGTTCAGGTGGATCTGGTACCAGAAGGGCACAGCAGTCACCCTGCCTGAGGCACTAGCCTGGACCTGGGAGAAAAACAGAGTGGGAATAGAAAACACTATTGTAATAATAAATAGTAATTGTAAACTCAGCAAAAAAATGTCCTCAACTGCTTTTATTTTCAGAAAAACTTAACTGTAAATATTTGTATGAACATGAGATTCAACAACTGAGACAAATGAACAAGCTCACAGACATGTGACTAAAAATTTCTGTAATGTGTCTGAACAAAGGGGGTAAAATCAAAAGTAACAGTCATATCTGGTGTGGCCACCAGCTGCATGAAGTACTGCAGTGCATCTCCTCTGACTGACCAGATTTGCCAGTTCTTGTGTGAGATGTTACCTACTCTTCCACCAAGACACTGCAAGTTCCGACATTTCTGCGGGGAATGGCCTACCTCACTCCTCAACAGGTCCCAGACGTGCTCAATGGGATTGAGATCTGGGCTCTTGCTGGCCATGGCAGAACACTGACATTCCTGTTTGCAGGAATCACGAGACAGTAAGGCTGGTGCATTGTCATGCTGGAGGGTCATGTCAGGATGAGCCTGCAGAAGGTACACATGAGGGAGGAGGATGTCTTTCCTGTAACGCACAGGTTGAGATTGCCTGCAATGAAACAAGCTCAGTCCGACACACCGCCCGTGCCATGACGGACTCCACCTCCAAATCGATCCCGCTCCAGAGTACAGGCATCGGTGTAACGCTCATTCCTTTGACGATAATGCGAATCCGACCATCACCCCTGGTGAGACAAAGCCGCGACTCGTCAGTGAAGAGCACTTTTTGCCAGTCCTGTCTGGTCCAGCGACGGTGGGTTTGTGCCCATAGGCAACGTTGTTGCCGGGTCATGTCTGGTGAGGACCTGCCTTACAACAGGCCTACAAGCCCTCAGTCCAGCCTCTCTCAGCCTATTGCAGACAGTCTGAGCACTGATGGGGGGATTGTGCGTACCCTGGTGTAACTCGGGCAGTTGTTGTTGCCATCCTGTACCTGTCCCTCAGGTGTGATGTTCGGATGTACCGATCCTGTGCAGGTGTTGTGACACGTGGTCTGCCACTGCGAGGACGATCAGCTATCCGTCCTGTCTCGCTGTCTTAGGGGTCTCACAGTACAGACATTGCAATTTATTGCCCTGGCCACATTTGCAGTCCTCATGCCTCCTTGCAGCATGCCTAAGGCATGTTCACACAGATGAGCAGGGACCCTGGGCATCTTTCTTTAGGTGTTTTTCAGAGTCAGTAGAAAGGCCTCTTTGATGTCCTAAATTTTTATAACTGTGACCTTAATTGCCTACCGTCTGTAAGCTGTTAGTGTCTTAACGAGCGTTCCACAGGTGCATGTTCATTAATTGTGGGAAAATGTTTAAACACTTTACAATGAAGATCTGTGAAGTTATTTGGATTTTTACGAATTATCTTTGAAAGACAGGGTCCTGAAAAAGGGACATTTCTTTTTTTGCTGAGTTTATTTCTATGGTCAGGGCCACAGCTCAGTGGAAGTACTGACACTGCCAAGGAATCTAGCAATAATGTATCTATAACTAAATGAATCTGTCGAGTTGGGTCTTTACCTTGACTTCTCTGTTGGTATAGTTGGCGTTGGTGTTCATGAGGTCCAGGATAAAGAGTTCTACAGAGTCACTGAGATGTCTACACTGCAGAGTGGACAAGTCCAGAAACACATGGACTGGAACCTAGGAAGGAGAGAGATCATATCATTGTTACATATTAGATGTCCATTTAGCGGACATCTATACAACCCTACATCTGAAACTAATTCAACCCCTTTAAAACAGAATGACAAGGCAGTCCATGTAGTCTAGTTCAGTATTTCCCAAACTCTCCAGCTAGTTTCACTAGTTGTCAGGTGTTAACAAAAAAATGTAACTCTTGTGACCTGCTGCAACGCACCGCACCGCTCTAGAAAGCAGGAGGAGAGTTCTCATCGAGCGACAGTGTCACTGTCACAGAGAACAAACGAATGCCGCTGCCTCCTCCTCCCTGTCACAGCTCCCGGTGTCTCCGCCGCTCTCCGTTTGATGTCATTGATGTAATGCTTAGTGATGGATCCAGGTAGGGATGTCCTTACGTGAAGCCGTGTGAATGCCTTCCCCTGTGTGACAGTCGTGCCCTTGTCTGAGCTCTTCAGAGACAACATCTGTTTAAACAAACTGCCGTCCCGCCGGAGCCAACGCRGAAAATTAGAGCGCCAACAAGACACCGGAAAAGACAGACAACTTAAAAGGATTTCTCAGCTCTCCGTAACACCGACGGAAAGCCAGATAAAAGAAAACAGAAGTCTCAACGTAGAAGGTTGCATTGCAAGCGAAATGGGTTTTTAAAACCCAGTTTCACTTAAAAAAGCACAGTAAAAGGACAGTTTAAATGTATTGTGCCCTTTCAAATTGGTTCACTTGAGCTCAACTGCTACGGCAGCGAGAAACCATAACAGTACTGCGGAAAGAAACTATAAGAAAACAATGTTTAGTTTCGTCCAGAATATTTGGTGGGGGGGGGGGTTGGCATTATATGTCAGCAGCCATCTTGAGTAAGATGTTACAACCCTCAGGCAACATGTTGGTGTGTCTCAGGAGCCTGTCCTTTGAATCAGAAGAATGATGCAAGGTACAAAGAACATTGAGGCAGCTGTCAATATATGACTATTGCATCAGTGACATGAGAGGGAATACCAGATATGAGAGGAGAGAGACATGTTGAGCGAGAAAGGTTTGGGAGTTGTGTCAGTAGAATGAATTTGAGTTGACCATACTTTTCCCCTAACCATGCAGTAAATTACTATACAACTTTGTTAGTTATCAGAGTATAGTGCATGCATTTAGAGCTGGGGAGCGTGACTAGAGCAGGAGTTTTTCCTGACAATGTGAGCGGACTCGTCCTCTGTAGCTCAGTTGGTAGAGCATGGCGCTTGCTCAGAACAGCCTCAATTGTCGGGGCATGGACTGGCCCATGTTGACTCCAATGCTTTCCACAGTTGTGTCAAGTTGGCTGGATGTCCTTTGGGTGGTGGACCATTCTTGTACACACGGATGATTCAGTGTGAAAAACCCAGCAGCGTTGCAGTTCTTGAACACTCAAACCAGTGCGCCTGGCACCTACTACCATACCCCGTTTAAAGGCACTTAAATTTTTGTCTTCGCATTCACCCTGTGAATGACACATACACAATCCATGTCTCAATTGTCTCAAGGCTTAAAAATCCTTTTAACTTTCTCCTCCTTCATCTACACTGATTGGATTTAACAAGTGACATCAATACGGAATCATGCTTTTCAACTGGATTCACCTGGTCAGTCTGTCATGGAAAGAGCTGGTTGTGCTATTGTTTTGTAGACGTGTAAAGAGATAATAATATATTTATATATAAACGGTATATCAGACTGTATACCACAGGTATGACAAAACATCATATTTACTGCTTTAATAACCAGTTTATATAGCAATAAGGCTCCTTGGGGGTTTGTGGTATTGGCAACATACCACAGCTAAGGGCTGTATCCAGGCACTTCGTGTTGCATCGGTGCTAGAACGCCTTTGGCACATACCACAACCCCTCTGGCCTTATTGCTTAACTATATCATTAAAACCTCAGGCCCTAGTGACGACATATGCAAGYCAGGTGGGGAGARACAGTATGCATGCAGCGGATCTGGGGAGGTGTGTCACTAACTCACAGTGAACTGGTTGATGAACGGGGCGATGTTGAAGCCCAGTGTAGGCTCCTGGCCCTGGACAGCACTCTCCAGCAGCAGGGTGTCAGACTCCACCAGCATCCCGTACAACACTATTCTCTCTGGGAAGATCTGACCGCCGTCCTCCAACAGGCACCTGCCATGGATGGACCCCACCAAAACAATCAAACATTTGTACAAAAAAAAGGGACAGATTCTTCCAAACCCAAATAGTATATTTTTCCCAATGTCACAACACTGAAGATTCAATATCAACATTTGAGATGCTGCAATATGATCCACAATCCCACCTCATTCCTAAAACACTATAAAATTCCACCAGCACTTCATACATACTACCAGTTACTACCAAAACTACCTTTCCCAGCAGTGCTTGCTCCATCTTCCTACCTGGCTAGTGTGGCTTTCTCCATCAGCTTCTGCCTCACTAAGCCACAGGTCTCCACACAGTCTAATATAATGGCGCTCCACAGCTTCTCCCTGGAGGGTCTCTGGAGCACCGCCTGCTCGTCCTCCACCTGGTTCAGCCAGAACTCGAGAGCCTCCTCTGGGACACCGTTGGCCCTGGCCAGCCTCCTGAGCACCGCCTGGTGCTGGGTCTTCTCTACCGAACTATAGGCCTTCACCTGGCCCTGACTGGCTGCCATGAGGGAGAGAACAGAGAAGCCCTCYGACACGTCCAGCACATAGAAGGGGTCTGGACCAGGGTCCATAGGGCCACTGGGGGGGTCAGTGAGAGGCATGACCTCTAACCCTTGACCCTGGCTGGGACCCTGGACCGAACGAGCGTCCTTCAGGTTGGTGATGAGTTTAGCCAGTGCCCTGCGGAAACTATCGTGGTAGGGCTGGTTGTTGAGGAGGGCCATTTCAGCACACTCCAGCATGGTGTAGTCTCGAGGTCCACTGCTCTGCTCTGTCCCGAGGCAAGCTAGGGCGCTGCACAGTTCTGCCTCGGCGTTAAGGCTTGGGTTGGGATTGCRGCTCGGGCCTGGGTTGTTTCTAGGTTTGTCTGGATCCAGACAGTCGTCTAGACGGAACTCTCGTCCGTCTCTCGCTACGGCGACGCTGCAGAGTCTCAGGTAGGCATCCCGGCAGGAGATCTCCACGATGAGCTCGTCACCAGGCCTCAGGGGAAAATCTGACGAGACATTTCATTTRATGGTTCATTTGAATAAGGACAGATACAAACCTATRGACATTGAATAAACAACCATCCAATGCGTTGCACCATCACTTAAATGTTTAGCCCATTCACCCTCTGAATGGCACACATACACAATCCATGTCTCAATTCTTAAACCTGTCTCCTCCCCTTCATCTACACTTATTTAAGTGGATTTTACAAGTGACATCAATAAGGGATCAAAGCTTTCACCTGGTCAGTCTATGTCAGGGAAAGAGCAGGTGTTCATAATGTTTTATACACTCACTGTATGTACATTTGTTTTGAAGTGTGTGACCCTTTTCRAAGTCTAATAAATAAAGCACGTGAAATTGCAAATGACGTACAAATTCTTGYCATATCATAAGTAACAAGTTGATTCCTTTCTTTTTTATAAGGCCTTGTTGCACACATMACTGTTTATTCATGAACCACAACAACAAGTAAACAGAACTGGCATGGAACAAGATGCTTTGCCACTGCACAAAAAGAAAGAGGGAGAGGAAGAGAGGGGTAGGAGCAGGGGAGCGAGGGAAATGAGATTCAGGAGGGAGGCACACAGACAGAGTGTCATCACGGCAGCGTGTGGCTTGTCGTTGTCAGGGGGCGTTTGGGGAAAATACATATGTATAGCCTATAAGAGATTCATGAACACTAAAGAGTGTCACAGGCGYTCCCGGTGCACCCGTCTGTCTCGCCACGGCAGCCGGGAAACGGATGTCGATGATCATCGGGAATAATAGCGGGGATGGTGTCTGGTGGGTCCCTAGACGCTGCCCCTGTCAATTAGCAACACTGCTGTACAGAAACACTGAGCTCAGCAGCTGAATGACACCACCACGGTACAACTTCACTTTGTTGTTCCACGTCTGGATAGAGCACAATAGCCTGACAAGATAAAGGAATACAGAATTGTTTGCAGACAAAGGTCAAGCCTATTTGCGTAGAATTCATTCAATCCATTTGAATGTTCATGGTTGTGAAATCCAGCTAGACAAACCAAAGACAYCCAATAACAGCCTTGAGGTTACAGTSTAAGTTGACTTCAGTCATTGCCTACTGTCTTCAATGGAATAGGTTTCTTCTATATGTAGCCTACTGCCCCCGTTTGATGGAATGGGGAATTGCATTGCAAACATCAGAAGGGGACAAATATTACGGCGGAATATGCAAGAACACTATTTGTATATATTATGTACAGTATGTAATATATGTGTAATTTATTACTGCAATAGTTGTTCTGAGTGGATGTCAGGAGAATCTGTGTAGAACTTGATCAGTCTCTACAGTGCATCTCTTACTGTATGATTAGAAGGGATCTATGTAGAGATGTTTATGCACACTGCTCCCTACGCACTGCAACACTACACACTGCAACACTACACACTGCAACACTACACACTGCAACACTACATCATACACCTACAGTGGAGTAGTGTGCAGTTGTCTAAATATACTACCTCACTGCATGTGTATAGGCACTGAGTGTACAAAACATTATGAACACCTGCTCTTTCCATGAAATAGACCAGGGGTTCTCAACTCTTACCCTACGAGGTTCAGAGCCTGCTGGTTTTCTGTTCTACCTGATAATTCATTGCACCCACCTGATGTCCCAGGTCTAAAAATCAGTGCCTGATTAGAGGAGAACAATGAAAAAAAAGCAGTGGAACTGGCTTCAAGGTCCAGAGTTGAGTTTGAGGGATATAGACTGACCAGGTGAAAGCTTTGATCCGTTATTGAGGTCACTTGTTAAATCCACTTCAAATCGGTGTTGAAGTGCAGGAGGATATTTAAACTTTGAGACATGGATTGTGTATGTGTGCCATTCAGAGGGTGAAAGGGCAAGACAAAAGATTTAAGTTCCTTTCAATGGGGTATGGTAGTAGGTGCCAGGAGCACCGGTTTGAGCGTGTCAAGAACTGCATCACTGATGGGTTTTTCACACTCAACAGTTTCCTGTGTGTATAAAGAATGGTCCACCACCCAAAGGACATCTAGCCAACTTGACAACTGTGGGAAGCATTAGAGTCAACATGGGCAGCATCCCTGTGGAACACTTTCGACATCTTACAGAGTCCATGCCCCCAACGAATTGAGGCTGTCCTGAGGGCAAAAGGGAAGGTGTTCCTAATGTTTTGTACACTCAGTGTACATTCATGTCTTATATAAATGATCCTACTGTGTGGTGTCTGAACGGGGTAGATGGCCTGCTCCCAGCAGGTGTCCTCCTTAGGGCCGGTGGACAGGCTACTCTCCTGGTCCAGGTGGAGCTGGAACCACACGGCCAGYGCGTCCAGCAGACCCTCCCCAGTTACAGGCAGARGCACCCGGCTCACCTCCCTGGAGCACAGACCCTCCAGCTCCTGGGGTACAGTTAGCATAGCATAATACAATCACTGCTCTTGTATTCTTGGAACCTATAGCCAAATATCACGCAAACTAGCTTGTTCGATTTTGAAAAGCTTGAGAGTATGAGGCTTTTGACATACGAGATATTGTTTTGTTATCAATATACAGAATCTACAGACAGCAATGCCACTGTGAGGCTGTAAGTCGTAGTTGTTGATGATAACTAACAGTTCCCCATAGAGATGTAATTCTGGTTTATATGTTATCCATGTACACATAAAGACGCTCTACTGCCGCTGACCTGCACGTTGTTGAAGTCTATGTCCAGGGCATTGAAGGGTTCAGTGAGAGGCGTGTAGCCTCCAGGCAGTCTGCTCAGTCTCTCTGTGGTGTAGGGCTCTGTGGAGTCATCCTCTGAGCTGCAGCTTACTGGGCTGTGGAGCTCTCCGGCTGCAGCCYTGGCCAGGCCTCCCACCTCAGACACACACAGCCTGCAGGCACATGGTTATAAATAGATGGTATGACATGAATATTAACACCGGTGTCTGTTTACACACACACACACTACCTCCAGGGACATATGGCCTTCAGCTGTTGTTCCATGTCGACAATGAAATATTCCAACAGATAAGGACACGAAAGGTGAATAACATGTTGAACTTGTTGATTTTCGGTCTACTGTTCTAAACGCTGAGGCATTGAAACGTGCAAAAGAAATTATAACACTAAATCCATCATTGAAGAACAAAGTCTGACTGACTTAAGTTAGCCTTTATTAACAACAGAGGGACAGGTCACCTGTGATGGCGGCGGATCTCCAGGCACTGGACAGCCATCCCAAACACAGTGGCTCCYGCAGGGATGACCCGGCCTGTTTGGGAGGGAGGCCTGGATGGGTCCTGGGTGCTCTGCAGAAAGTGAGRCTTCACGTCTTCATACATCAGGCCTCATGCCATTAACTTTGCTATAATAGGATTTTGGTTGTTGTTGCAATTTATAATATATGRTTACTAAATGCACTTGTCTGTATTTATGATTTTCATCTATCCTTTTTTTTAACCTCAAATGTATTATCGCATTGAGACCATAGATGGCACTGTTGACTTATATTGGCTGCAGCATTATGATATTGAGGAAGGTGGTTGATTGGTACTGTAGCCTCCTACTGTAACCTTAAAAATGATTTTGGATTAATCTCTTTGCCAATAAACAAAGGATTTGGTTGGATAAAGGACATTTAATATAAGAGGATTGATGCTCCATAATCATGTTTTACAATTGTGATTGTGACACAAAAATATAGGTAAAGCCTCTTTTGAAGATTACTTTGCGATCACTTGTGTTGAATTGAGAGACAGACAATCCTGTTAAATGAATGAAAAACATTAACATGACTGGCATCTAAATCCACGGTTGTAATGAAACTGAAAATMTTATGAGAAAGTGTTGGGAAATAAATAATCAATACTAAAACCAATTBATGTTACTTACTAATCATGGTAATGCTTTCAGACTTGCACTAAAGGGTGGCTTGTATTCACTACAGTGTTGGAACTCAGTATGAACACAAAAGTAATCCTAAAAATGGCTGCCTATGCTAGTTAATTACCTGTGGAGGCAAAAGCAGATGATTCCAGGCGTGTATAAGGCTCTCTATAATACCTTCACCAAATAGGCCGGCATCCACAGTCTCGGTGACAACCAGCGATACCCTACCACAGAAAACACATCACACAAAMGGTACATACACATTAGAGGAGGACGCATAGGGACAGTTTCCAGGCCACATTTTAGTCATTTAGCAGAAGCTCTTATCCAGAGCGACTTACATTAGTGCATTCATCTTAAAGTAAGCTAGGTGAGACAACATATCACAATTGTAGCAAATACATTTTCCCTCAACAAAGTAGTTATCAGCATAGTCAGTTCTAGTAGGAAAAGACAAGCGCATTATTTGTATTTTATTTTGTGAGAGGACATGGAATTTATTCAAGATGCTCTTTAAAGAAGTACGGTTTCAGACGTTTTTGGAAGATGGGCAGCGACTCTGCCGTCTTGACATTGTATGGGGTTAAATTAAGTCTTGGACTGATGCCCATGCTCAATGGAGTCTCCATGTCTTTTTATTACAGGACTAGGCTTAATCTATGTCCAGGAAACTGGCCCATACAGATGTCAGAGTAAGAGGGAAGGTGAAAGGTCACCTCTTAGGGATGTCTTTAGGTACTTCCATCTCTAGCGACTTCATATGGAGGATCTTGATGCGTCCGTTCATTCCGTTAGCGGTGACCACCTCACAGGCCAGTTCGTACATGGTCTTGGACAGCTCACAGGCGTACACCTCAGCCGCCCCTGCCTTCTTAGCACACATTCTGTCCATAGAGAGACCGGAGAGGAACAAYGATTACAAGCAGTAACAAACAAATAGAAATAGACAGACCACAGCCATGACAGTTYGTGTTTTTAACACAAACGTAGTCAATCCCAGAGKTGTGTAGATTTCTCTGGGATAGATACTAACCATTAAGATTGTACAACTTTAACCTAATTCTTCATACAGCGTAGCCACTGTAATAAAACAACAGATGCACTTAAAAGGATAGCTCACCCAAATTACAAAATGACATTTGTTTCCTTAACTTAACCGAGGTAGGTAGGGTTTCCTGGCAGTGGCTGGCACTGTTTCCAAATGCTACCCTGTTAGCATTTGCGGCACAAATGTCCAAAGACCTCTTGCAGGTTAAGGAAAGCAGTATGTCATTTTTTCATTTGATGAACTATCCCTTTAACTGTAATAGGCAGAAAGAAATCTCACCCGAGGATACCGGTCCCTGTGCCTATATCTAACACAGTGTTGCAMCCTCCRTCAACAGCRTTCTGGATGGCCTGCTGGTACTTGTYGTTCCTCCTGCGATCGTTGAGCATCAGGAAGTGCCAGCGCTCCACCAGCCAGTTGGCCACGCGGTAGAAATTCTCCTTGGCCTCAGGGTAGTCCGGCTTCAGRTTRAGGGCCTTGTGGAAATGACCAGCGGCCTCATCCCMGAATCCCATTCTGGAGCGTGCATGGAAGATTGGAWTGGAACAATTGTGAGCAATCTAAGAATACTGTGARACATTTACTAGGACACAGCGCTGTCTGGCTAGTTCAATCACTTTACACCACTGCATGCAAACAAACAATTCACTGGCAAGACATGAAAGAAAAGATAACTATAGCCTTGATCCGGTATTGAGCACAACATAAGGTACAATATTACCCCACCATAACTCTGACTAGTAAAGTCAACCTAGTAAGCCTGACTAGTAAAGTCTTCCCAGTTCCCAAGCCTACAGACAAGACACCGGTCAGACTGTTGAGTGAGGGCTACCTGAACAGGTGTTCACCCATGCTGTTGATGATGACCTCATCAGTAGGGAAGAGCTCCAGAGCCTGTTCATAGCAGTCAAACAGGTCCTGGATGCGCCCCAGAGAGTCGAGTTCATCTGCCCATTTGAACAGAGTGAACCTAAAGGACTCCTGAAAACACACATTATAAAAAATGTATTGGTGATGTATTGGACTAATCTACAAATGACATCACTTGTCTTTTTCCTTCAGTGGTAAACATTAATATTATAACGTGCAGAGAGAATACACACTTCAACTTCAAAACGAAAGGTAGCCTAGCGGTTAGAGCGTTGGGCCAGTAACCGAAGAGTCGTTGGTTTGAATACCCAAGCCAACAAGGTTAGAAAATCTGATGTGCCATTGAGCAAGGCACTTAACCCTAATTTGCTAAAGGGGTGCCATACTACTATGGCTGACCCTGTAAAATAACACATTTCACTGCACCTATCTGGTGTATGTGAAAACAAATACAAATCTAATAAAAAAGAATCTGAATGTTCAAAGGGAATGTCAATTGTCAGACAGGCTGAATGGTGTATAGCCTACAGCATGGCTCTCCAACCCTGTTCCTGGAGAGATACCGTCCTGTAAGTTTTCGCTCCATCCCTAATATAGCGCACCTGATTCTAATAATTAGCTGATTGATACATTAAATCAGGTTAGTTACAACCTACAGGAGGGTAGCACTCCAGGAACAGGGTTGGAGGGCCCTGGCCTACAGGGGTTCCTTTGCTACCCACACTGGCAAAGTCCTTCAGCACAGGAGCCAGGTTGAGGACGAGAAGGTAGTGGACAAAGGCGGTCCCATAGTCTTGGTTGAACAGACACTGCTGGGCACTCTCCAGTGACCTGGACACCAGCTCATTCCTGGCAGGGTCCTCCCTGGGCACCCGACGGTTCCGTCTGCCACGTTTAGGCCTGGTGCTGGTGTTGGGCATTCCTATCACACAGGGAGTTAGGAGATCACATATGTTAGGAACACACAGAAACATAAACGCATAGCCACACAACGTTCATCACACTGATGAGCAGTTTAGTTTGATAATTACATAACTAGCTACATTGTCATTATCAATAGGTGTTGTGTTTCTGTGGTTGTAAAAGTGTGCAGAAGATATTTTGGTTGTAACCACAATACACGAGCTAGCAAGCTAACGTTGTAATTATACAAGTCTAGACTATCGGTGCAAAATGCCACACCAAATGATACAAGAGTGTAACTAACTAGCTGTGTTGTGTACATCATGCAATATCACTAGCTAACTAGTGGGTATTATATATAAAACTAGTCGCTAACTTAGCTAACGTTACTACTGTATGTTAACTAGCTAACTATAGCCAGCAGATTATGTGTAACACTTCATTTTCAGTGATGTTGATGACTTACTATATATGTATCACACAATCATGCATTTAAATATAACAGTAACGCTATAAACGATGATGACATTAACAGTATAAAATGTAGAGCTAGCAACATCTGATGGCGCCGTTAGCTGAAGACCACTGACAGTGAAGTATAATAAGAGTTTCTAAATCCAGAGACGCAATATCGCCAGACTTCCGGGAACGCTTGCGAAGCAGACCAACAGACCAGGCCGGMGTTTGGGTTTTGAGAAATCATCAAGAGAAGTGAAAAATGATTCCTTAGCTGTTAATCTTCTCGAAATCTAAAGGCACAACCTAGATGGAAGACAATGTCTCAAGTAGTTGAACATGTTTACTCTAACCTCGTGAACGTGACAAACTGACACGTCTTCATTTTTGTCAAAAACAACTTTATATCGAAGAAGTCCCTTTGATTTGACGGCCTGAACATGCGCAGTTTGGCGCGAAACGACCGTTATACCCGATGACGCGTTCTACTCATGAGTTTAGCTGGCCTACAAAGCGTGATCGGGCATTTATATTGATGTTGCAGTTTCTGCCTATCTTTATACTGTACTGTCTAGGTATAATAAGAACTACGGCACATGTCCGCTGAGTAAATAAGTACGGGTAGGAACAAAGATATCTTCCATGTTTCCATTGTGTAAAGTTGTGGATGTTCTGAGTGAAGAAAATCAAATTAGAGCGTCTGAAATATTATAATAAAAAACAGTCACCGGCTAGATGTATTATAAGTATGTATTTTGTAGAAAATGTAAATATTTTACATTGTTGGCAAATGTATGAATTGATCAGAAGGTGGGTGGAAGCAAATTGGATAAACGCCCTATCCCGCGTCAGCGGAGGAGGGCTTGAGCTCAACGCCTACTTGTCAAATAGGAGTTTCTCCTTTCGACTGTCAATTGAATGTCTATATTGGACGACGTGGACTACAACTTAGATTGACACAAGAATATACTGAGTTTTTCTGACCTAAATAATGGTTTGCTGTTACTCTTGAACAAGCTCTAACAAAATAGTTGCTAATTTAGGAATGCCATGCTCCTTTTCAACTACTAGTAACGTGCTAGCCAAGTTACTTCTTGAAATAGCTGTAGTTAGCAAGTCAGCCAACACGTTATGATTTGGGAACACTAGCTAGCAAAACGTAGCTAACGTTTGCTAGCTAACGAGTTAGAGGACAGCACAAGCTAGTTGCTCACCCTAAAAATCAGTTTTTAGTTGGTTAAAGATACTTTTTTCCCGCTTGACACCAAGCAACTGGTTGTTGGTGGCTAACTAGTTAGCGCGTCGTTTTTATAAAGCAGTTTTACAGCTTCTTATGCTAGCTGGCTGACCTAGCCAACTAGCTAACGTTAAAGACATGGGATTACACCCGTTGGAGTTTAGCGAATGCTACCTGGACAGTCCCGTTTTCAGGGAGAAAATAAAGGCACACGAGGCAGAGTTGGACAAAACCAACAGATTTATCAAGGAACTCTACAAGGATGGAAAGAATCTCATCAATGCCACAAAACGTGAGTTTCTGCAGTTGAGTTTATTGCCCTGGAATGGTTAAATTGAGTTGCTGACTATCTGGCTAGTTGACAGGTCTCTCCCTATGCAGTCTCAAGTTTGCCTCTTGGACTGTGCAAGCTATATGGTTAAGGTTATAACGTCATGGCTCACTCTTTGCTTGCAACCAGCTGTATCCAATCGCCCTAAACTTTGTTTATAGCTACCAAAAGTTTGTTTCTCTAAACAGCTGTGTTCAACATTTTGTACATGGACCAGTAGTCAGTTCTGGAAACAATGCCTTCATTATTCAATAAACTGGAACACATTGCTGACAGGTGAGGTCTGTCAACCCAATTTGTTGTGCATGAACTTGCAAAATCCCCAGATGTTAACATTCACCCATTGTCTAGAGGCCAGAACACGATTCATGTGGAGTACTTTGCAAAAATGAAAAGGGTTTTCATTGAAAGAATTGAGGCAATAACCTATCCAAATAACTTATAGGTGTGTGACAAGGTTTGAAACATAAGTCGCCGTCATCATGGATTGATTTGTGAGCACACCTTCACCTGGGCAAATATCATAATCTCATGCACTCTAGCCCAGTGGGTTGGGTCTGTCAAATTGGTCAGGTGCCTTGTAAACTCTGGTGTTATTTGTCACATCCACCGAATACAACAGGTGTAGACCTTACTGTAAAATGCTTATTTACAAGCCCTTAACCAACAATGCAGTTCAAGAAATATAGTTATATTTATTAAATAAACTTAAGTAACACTAAAATAAGGCTATATACAGGGGGTACAGGTACAGAGTCAACGTGTAGGGGTACAGGTTAGTTGAGGCAATCAGCTACTTGTTCATTGCTGGAACAAAGCCCTGAAGACACCACTGATATCTGTCATACAAACCGGTTAACTTAATTTAGTCACTGATGTTAGCTGATTTAACTATATTGCTTTAGAGTGCAACTGTTGCAGTGCTATAGGAGGGTACTGCTTTTAGCCCACTGCAAGCCTCTGAGGTTTCCTTGTCATAAGTCAAGGATTTCTAGCAAGGCATGCCAATGTGTTTTTCATTACTCAAAACACTGGTGTACTATAATCTCTCCTTTTTCTAGGTGCAAAGAGATTGCATGTTCCATTTGGAYAAGCAAGAGAAGAAACAGAATATTTCTAAAAATAAAGAGTAACGTGACTTTCAGACGGGCCTCTGTRTTGCAGGCCATTTTGGGAGTTATCAGGGACCAACATGTGCAGCGGAACTCTCTGGGGCAGCCTCAGACGGACTGTTTGGAATAGAACCACCTCTGTTATTCACATTGCATGTGAGCTTTAATACAATGCAGAGTAGTGTAGCTGTAGGTAGCCCACACAATTAGTAGTTCAGTCCAGGAGAGATTGCTTGCTTGCTTGCTTTGACAATTGATTGTCCCTTCCTAGTGTAACTGGTACTCTACTGGTCTGTCTCATTAGAAGCCAGTGATGAGCTTGTTAAGAGTTTATCGGTTCACTACAATCGGTGATGCAGCCCAGAATYGCTCAGGTCAACCTCTTAACCTTCAGTGCAGCGGACTAAAAATAGTGTTTCCGATGTTAATTTGCAGTAGGCCACACTCCCACTGTAAGAAAATAAACATTGAGTTGTCTGTTTAGGCAGTAAGGATGCCATCGGAGAGCCCTGCTGCTGCACTGCATAACTGTAACAATAACATATATTTGATGTACCCTAGGTCTATTGTTATTCCAAAGAATTGAAGGTTCTAGAATGGAAAGGTGAGCTTGTTTTCATAATGCAGGCAGCACACACCCTCTGCCTCCACATGGAGCATCACCCTGCTAGGCTCGCTCTCTGCAGGTGTCTCTGTGGATGCATGTGTGGCAGGCATTGTGTTGAAGTGGGCCTATCTTTTGCTAGGAACATCGGGCTCTAAAATCTTATTTTTCTCAGTTTTGTTTCTCCAGGTTTCCACTTTCCTAGTTTTCGCTCTAAAAATAACACCTAAGTAAATACATTTTTATTGGAAAAACAATTGGATGTTGTAAGTCCTCAACAATGCTTAAACCACACCAAGAGACTACTTTTGAGATCTGTGAAAAAATATAAGTAATTGATTATTTTTGGTGAAGTTACCTTCTATTGCAGGTGCGCACCAGCCAGATAATGTTTTTTATCAATGTTTCTGTAGCCCTTATGTTATTTCAGAATTTGCTAAACAAATGTCCACTGGATTGATGCAAATAATCATATCATTCTGCCAGAAAGGCATATGCTATGTTTTTAGTTAACATTTAATTGAAAAGGTTTTTGAGTCTTTCCAGCTCTACCAGAAGACAGTTATCATTAGCCTCATTGCCAATGGCTACACAGTATACTGTAGGCATACGTGTGCAAAAAAGACCACAAGCAGAGCAGATTTAATATCCTACTTGATGAAAGGGGGATAGATACCTAGTTGTACAATTGAATGCCTTCAACTGAAATGTGTCTAACGCATTTAACCCAACCCCTCTGAACCAGAGGGGTGCGGGGGGCTGCCTTAATCGACATCCGTCTTCAGCGTGTGACAACCCCTTTAGAATGTCAAATCAGTGAATAGGCTGTTTCATTTCATGGAAATGAACAGAAATAGGCTAGGTTATTAGTGTTGTAGAAGTCTACCAAATCATGACATTACTCAACTGCCAAGAGGCAGAGCAAAACGGCAGCAGGTAGCCTAGAGGTTATTAAAGGTGTTGGGCCAGTAACAAAGGTTGCTGGCTTGAATCCCCGAGCTGACTCATTGAAACATCTGTAGATGTCCTGTTGAGCAAGGCGTTTAACCCTAATTGCTCCTATAATTCAACCAGGATAAGGGCGTCTGCTAAATGACAAACGATTTATAAAAAATAAAAACTCATGTGGCAGGCAGTTGGCTGTGCATCAACTTTGACTTGTAGGCCTAGCCTATTTCTTAATGTGCTTACTGTATATGGCTGCTCTACACTATAGCCTTAGCCTAGTTAGCTAGCTAGACACGTGATTGTAGTTGATACAAAGTGGGTTGAACAGAGGGTCAAGATCATCTTTGTCTGAGATCAAGAACAGCGTTTATTTTAGGTAGCAGTGTGTACCTGGTTTTATGTCCTTATTAAGCGATAAATAAGATGGGATTGGCGGAGTCTGTGCCCGTGTAAAGTGGCATGTGGTGTCTTTACTAGTCTCTTACACCTCTAAGCTGCTCCAGTATATACACTGTCAGCTTTGTGCACTCACTCACTTCTCTGCGTGAAGTCACAGCCATGAGCCAGCGCCAAGTTCTCATTACATTAACTTCGAACAACTGTGTTTAAGACACAGCAGAGCATCTACTGACAGCTGCTAGGTCTCGTGAGACAAATACYTCATTGTAGTTGTTGGTTAGCAAGCTAGCATTTTTTTTATTGTTGCCATGTTAGCATTGATATGAAATATGTCTATTCTTGACGATTTGACACAACTAGCTGAAATGAGTCACTTACGATTCACCACATGGCAGTTTCTCGTCATTGTTGGTAGCTATCTGGCCATCCAGAATCGCAACAACTCAAACTTCTGCCCCATTGAAGAGTGTGCATCGTTTTTGTGACGTTGTCAGCTAACCCATCTATAGTCCCTCACTAGCGATGTTTCCATTAACTTTTCCAGTTTCCATTTAATTTTTGTTTGTTGATGACATTTAAAAAGTTTGCATAGAAAATAGATGTGACAATTGCCTGCTAGGGTGAGATTACATTTAACTCTTGTCTGTTGTTAAAAACAGCTGGACGTAATGACGTCACACCTTTAAAAAAATAAATCTCTCAAGAACCAATTTTCAAATAAATGCACTGGTTGAAGTGTTTCCATTACACATTTAGGCAAATTGCGCATTAATAAGTTCTCATATCTGCCGTTTTTAGTTTGACATTTTTTTGTTGCGACATTGCTTTTGTCGAATATACCATGGTCAATGGAAACCTGCCAACAGTCTAAGATCAGAGTAAAATGTCTCAGCAATTGGCTGTACTTGTTTGACCTTTTTTTATCTGCCTTTTAGCCTCTGCTTTTTTGGTTGACAAGAAAAAAGGCTTGGCTGGGATTCAGTGAGATCGTCATTTATCGCTATTGAAATCAGACCATGTTGTTGACCGGAGGAATTGAATCGGGCTCTCTAATATGGCATATAATCCTCACGGCATGTGAACCTCCCATCGGCTTCATGGCAACATTAAAAGCTAAGCTATTTTGTGAAAGGGCAGATTCAGCATTATGCTAATCTTCAGTAAACATCCAGAGATTTGGTGTCACTGCCTGTAAATATCATGTGATGAACTGTAGCCTGGTCCCAGATCTGTAGGAGTTGGCTATACAGCACAAACAGATCTGAAACCAGGCTAGATGAAGGCTGAGGTTTGAATAAGGTAGGGACTAGGGATGAGGAATGTTGCGCTGTCTCTTGGGCCAGTCACTGCTGTAGGATCTTCAAGAGCAAGACCCAGGGAATTCCACAAGTTCCAAGTTACTCTGGTCCAGCTTTGGCCCTAGGCCACTCTTTTCAGTCCCGCAACGGAAAGTCTTAGATTTTTTTGGGGGGGAGGAAACGTGCAAACGGGGCCTTTGGCCAGGGAGCTAGCCTGTGACATGGAAATGCCCACTAGAGGAGGGACAGGCCAGAGGATGTGCTCCTGTTTCAAGAGTGGTTTCCATAGGAAGTCTGCCTGCTCCTTACCCCCTGTTACCCAACCCCAACTCAACATGTCAGTCACTTTTAAAAAAAAAAAAAATTTTTTACCCTTCATTATGTTAGGGTTTAGTCTCTCTCATTGGTCATAATTGAGTGTCTGCTTTTCAAAGAACATCCTGAAATCTCCATGGGAGCTTTGTCTTGTGAGAAGTATTACCCACTAAAACTCAGTCTTGATTTCTGATAATGGTTTCTTCTATTAGGGCTGGATGATATCTAATTAATGTTTTAGCACAATGTTCCAAATGCCTGTATGGCAAGAATCAAGGTTATTTGTTTGAATTTTTATGGGGGTTTGTCTTTTTGGTCTCTTTCGCCCTTCACTGCTGTGTGCACTGTGTACCTTCCCACTCACACACCAAGCACCTCCCCTGCCACACAACAATGAAAGAGCATATTCTTCCTCTCTGACAACAAGCAGTTTCAACTCTCTATTTGCATTTCAGATTTGGTCCAACATAATCAGTCATATGGAAACTGAAACACAAGACATTATTTTACTGTAATAGAGGAGAACTTAAACTAAGGCCCTTATGTCTCAACTCCCAAAATGTTGAGTAAACACTACTAAAATATGGTGTGTCAATGAACATGATTTTGGAAAATGATGCTCAGTTTGTCGCACGCAGCATTGTGGTACCGCTAGCAGCATTTTAGACAGACTTATGCCTTCTAGATAAGCGTAGAAAGACACATTACATTGGCAACTCGTTCTCATTCAGCGAAATGAGCATCTTATCCAGGTAAGCCTGTTCACTTTGTTTAGATCAAGTGGCTATGTTAGGAGGGTGTATTCATAACAGTTATACCTTGTTAGCAAGCAAATAGATCCAAGTTGGCAAGACTTTAAATATAAAGATTAGCTGGCTACTCACTAGCACAGGGGTAGGCAACCCTGGTCCTGGAGTGCTGCAGACACTTCATGTTTTTGATTTAACTAACCCTAAAGACCAGGTGGGTTGAATTTAGACAATCGCTGAACTGATCAATTTGGTCAGGTGCAGTGGTGTAAAGTACTTAAGTAAAAATTATTTTAAGTACTACTTAAGAAGTTTTTGGGGGTATTTTATATTTTTGACTACATTCCTAAAGAAAATGATTCACTTTTTACACCATACATTTTCCCGACACAAAAGTACTAGTTACAATTTGAATGCTTAGCAGGACAGGGAAAAAGGTCCAATTCACATACTTATCAAGAGAACGTCTCTGGTCATCCCTACTTCCTCTAATCTGGTGGACTCATTTAAACAATTTACAAAGGAAGCATTTATGTTGGCGTGTGCCCCTGGCTGTAAAAATAAAATTATAAAGGAAATTATATCAAAAGCTATACATTTGATGTATAGCTGTTTTCACTTTCACTCAACTATGACAATTGAGCACTTTTCCACCTCTGGTCAGGTGTGGTGCCTAGTTGGAACAAAATCTGTCAGTACCTGTGGCACTCCAGGAACAGGGTTGCCTACCCCTGCACTAGCAGGTGGGCTTATGTTTGAGATGTGTTCATATTTTATAATGGCTGCTACCAGAAGTTGGTGGTTGTGTATGGTTCTGGTAAATTTAGTAACAAAGGGCATTTTCATAGATAAACTTGAACCAGAGCAGTGATTATTGCAAAAAGCACTTTAAACTATTTTTATAAAATAATGTAATTATTAGTGGGTCTTAAGGTTGAAGGCTTATAATTTGCCTAGGTATAATTTAACAAACCCTAAATGCATAGATTATCCCAGGCTGTTTGAAATGCAGTGCATTGAGCATTAATTGTGCATCAAAGCTTACTTGGAGAACAAAAAAAAWATATATATATATATTGTGAATCGCCCATAACTTTGAAAATATCAAGATCTACACTGAGTGTCATGGAAAATAGACTTTATTTTATTGATGTCACTTGTTAAATCCACTTCAATCAGTGTAAATGAACGGGAGGATACCTGTTTAAATAAGGATTTTTGAGACATGGATTGTGTATGTGTGCCATTCAGCGGGTGAATGGGCAAGACCAAAATATAAGTGCCTTTTGAAAGGGGTATGGTAGTAGATGCCAGGCGCACCGGTTTGAGTGTCAAGAACTGCAACTCTGCTGGGTTTTTCATGCTCAACAGTTCCCCGTGTGTCAATGGTCCCCCACCCAAAGGACATCCAGCCAACTTGACAACTGTGGGAAGCATTGGCGTCAACATGGGCCAGCATCCCTGTGGAATGCATTTTGAGGCTGTTCTGAGGGCAAAAGGGGGTATAACTCAATATTAGGAAGGTGTTCCTAATGTTTTGTACAATTAGTGCAGGGGTGCCCAACCCTCTTCCTGGATATCTACTGTCCTGTAGGTTCAGTCCAACCCTAATTTAGCATAACTGATTCGGCTAGTTAAGATCTTGTTGAGCAGCTAATTAGTAGAATCAGGTGTGTTAAATTAATGTTGGACTGAACCCACAGGACGGTAGATATCCAGGAAGAGGGTTGGGCAGGCCTTACTGTATATCATGAATCGCCCATTAGTTATGATTTTTACACCATATCGCCCAGCCCTACCTCATTCTTTTTTATTTAAATTTTATTTTAGATGAGGACATTGAGGAAGGAAGTATCAAGCTGTCATGTGACACTAAACCAGGCAATCAGTTTGTGGTGATGTGATGGGCGGGCTGTGTTCAGTCCACCATGGCAACAGCTTGACTTCCTCTGGTCAACTGATGACCACTCACAAATTAAGATGTTTTGTCTTTTCCTTCCCCCACATAATTTCCCCTGTAAAAATAAACACGCCAAGAGGTTTTGCAGCTTTTGCTGGGTGTTGGCAGGCAGGCCAGAGTGYGTGTACGGCCATGATTCGGTCTGGCAAGCTGCTCAGGCTCGCTCCCCTATAATCGTATTACTGATTCCGCCAAAGAGCCACATCACAATCTTTCATTAAAATCACATTAACACAGACGTGATGTCATGCAGGAGGAACTTTTTCCATCCGTCTAGTGCCGTTCTAAACGAAACACGAGGTTCTTTTATGAAACTGATACCAGAGTACTTTACCTGGGTTTGATACTCAGGAGTCCTTTCATTTTGCAGGTGTTTCAGTTTGCTGAAGGCTCCACCCTCCTTCCCTTGGGGGGCTCTGAACTCCTCTACCTTTTTTTGATGAATTGATTAAAACCAGTGTTTCAAATGCCTGACTCTGAAGGTTACCTTCAGGGTAAAACCAGATGGGCCATATCCGCTTGAAGCCTCTCGCATTAAAAAAAATGCAGAGGTCTAGAAATGTGGACACAAGGACAGGGAATTCTCACTCAGCCGATGCAACTAGTTTGACCAGTCAGAGTGGAAGCTAGAGTTCTCAGATGAAGATCCTGTCGTAGTTGTCTATTGGATGTACAGGGGCTGGGAGACAAAAGTAACTCCCAAGGAGCTCCTGGAATGTCTTGATAAATTACTCTACTGACTTTTTTTTTTTTTTTTGACATGTTTTGATGTTGAAGAACCCTGAGGGTAGAAATGGGGTAATGCTGCTGTTGTCATGAAGGGTAATACCATGGAAGATTGACAGTGGGGGGGGGGGGACTGAACTCTAAACAAACTAGAGAGAGGGGGAACGAGGGTGGCCTCCAGAGAGGAAAAGGGTTGTGCCTGTGAGTGGAACAGAGTAGAGCAGAGTGTGGCTTCTGACTGGAAAGATGGGCGAGTGGAACAGGAAGGTTTGGGAAAGGCATGGCCGTGTAAACAGTTCATTGGCCCGTGAGGCCCTGGGCCCAGCCGCTCTCTAGCTCTGCCTGCTGAGAACGGCAGACCCAAGTGGCACATCAGATAAGCTGGTATACCCCTCTGTAGTAATCATAACAAAGTGCTCACAATGAACACAGCGTGCACTTTGTTGATAATTTACAACTAAATGTCAATGACTCTTCTACAGAAAAACATCTGATCCAAACAGGTATTTTAATGTATCAGTGGAGTAAGATTTGTGTTTGCTTTGGCTGTTCTAGTTGCTATTGTTTTGATACTTTCTACCCAAAAGGGTAAAGGAGTTGGGCTTTACTCTGTCTACTACAAGGACTAGACTAGTGGATAGTTATTTTTAAGTTGGTAGAGTTTAGAAAGTACAGTAGTTTGATTAGGCTGCAGCTACAGTGGGCCAACCATTACAGTATCCAAAAGCTAGCTTACTTGGTAATACCGTCTCAGGAAATTCAGCTTTACAAAATATCATGAATACATCTACTATGTCTGTGAGGCAAATGTATTAATGATTCACCCGCCCTGCTACAGTCTGAGGTTAGGTCACTTAAACACTTAAGATGCACTGAGCTATTTTTCAGCTTCGCCACCACCCTCCCCAGTTTCACTAGGCTGCTTATGTTTGCCACTCCTCCTTCAGAACAGCTGTGCATGGAGTGAGTCGCATTAGCAATCCAGGAAACTTTCAAAGGATGCGTAAAAACGCATATTAGTCCTACTAGCTTGTAGCTTGTCATGGCTTCATTGAATTCACTATGGGACTTTACGGGGTGTTTGTGTCCGGACCGGAACTGGATTGGTTGGTGTGGTTATATTAACTCTGCTGCTCTGAGGGAAAACCATCACGTCATGAGCAACATGTTGTACACTAGTGTGGTACTGAAGGTCCAGCACAAACATGTGTAACCGGTTTCAGTGCGCTGTAGGGTTGAATGAAGCATGAATACGCAGTCGGGATTATGCTGCTGAATGTTTATTAAGTGTAGGGCTGGGTGATATGGCCGGAATATTACATCACGGTATTTTTAGTTGTTGAATAATACAAGTTATACATTTGCTTCATGAGTAGTGAGTGATCCTAGGGTGGCATCACATACATTCAGTCTTTCTCCATTCTGATTTGTTTTATACTGTTCAATTCAACTTCAACCAAAACAAATTTATTTTATAATTTCCTGCACTCCATTGTAGTGGTGGGAAAAGTACCCAATTGTCATACTTGAGTAAATGTATGTTAATAGAAAATGACTCAAGTGAAAGTCAGAGTAAAATACTACTTGAGTAAAAGTCAAAGTATTTGTTTTTAAATATATTTAATTATCAAAAGTAAATGTAATTGATCAAATGTACTTTAGTGTGTACTTAAATGTACTTTAATTTTAAATGTCAAATTCCTTATATTAAGCAAACCAGATGGCACCATTCTTTCTTTTTTTAAATTTATGGATAGCCAGGGGCACACTCCAACAGTGACATAATTTACAAACAAAGCATTTGTGTTTAGTGAGTCCTCCAGACCAGAGGCAGCAGATGACCAGCGATGTTCTCTTGATAAGTGTGTGTGAATTGGACAATTTTCTTGTCCTGCTAAGCATTCAAAATGTAACAAGTACTTTTAGGCGTCAGGGGAAATGTATGGCGTAAACAGTACATTATTTTCTTTAGACATGTAGTGAAGTAAAAGTTGTTAAATGGTAAAGTACAGATGCCCAAAAAAATGACAAGTACTTTACACCACTGCTCAATTGAGAGAATTTCCACACTGCCACGTAGGGCTGCACGATATGTGCAGATCTAGGACTTATTTTTCACCAAATGTTGCAATTGCGATTTGACTTGAGAATTAGATAAACTGTTGGAATCACTGAAATAGAATGACTATTCTATAGTTAGAATGTAATAGTGGGCACTTTGAATACAGTGTTTGAGATGACAACGAATTCAAATGCTAGGAAGGAGTGACAGGGTAGGAACTTAAGTGTTTCCTGTAAGCTTTGGCTACATTGTATGTTTTCTCTTACTTCATGTAGCTAACATATTCTTGTTTTGCATATTCCTCTTTGATTTAGAAGATACTGTTGCACAAACATGCTGATTTAGGTCTATGCCATCACTGGTATTATCAGGCTATATAGCCAATTACATTTGCTCTGACTCAGTAGCCAGCTAACTAGCGATTAGCATTAGTGACTAACACAATTTAGGCCTAATTTGCTAAGAATAGACAACCTAGCTGTTTGCAGATGTAAGAAACTAATAGTGTAATTTTATAGAACGCTTGTGAAAACGGRATCGCTATCAACATTGCTTGTGCTGCATTGACCATACAGACTGAACACAAGTGTCTCGTGGTCAAGGAACAACATGCGCTCCTTGAGTGACGGCAGGGCTAGGTCTGTGGGAAGTGGCATAGAGGGAGTGGAGGGGGATGACTCGAGTAGCAAAGTGAACAATAAAAATGTATGTTACACATGGCGTATCACATTTAACAGACCTAACATTCAAATACCGTTTATAGAAGGTAAAGTAAAAACTCAAATCGGTCCGTGCATCAATACTGGTAGATCGTAAAATACGGTATACTGCCCTGCTCTGTGTGAACACAAACATGCATCCATAGCACTTTATTATATTCCACAGCACTTAAGCTACAGTAGAGCCTCTTTGAACATATCTCTTCCACTTTGTAGAGTCGGGTCTAGTCCTTATAAAGTGTAGGGCAATTTCTGTGTTCTCTTGACGACTACACCTAGATTTGAACAGCGCAGCCTTTAAAGTGTACCCGGCCTTTGATCTTCTAGACTAGGCTGTATCTGACCGAGGCCAGCAACAAACATTTAAAATGTCCCACCATTTGTACTTCAGTTGTCTTTCGCTCCAGGCTGGATGCTGATAGGTCAGTTCTGCTGTACTGTAGACTAGAGCACCTCCTGGTTTTAATGTAAACAAAGAGGGAACCCTGGCTAGGAGGTGACGCAATACACTCCCAGAGCTGTAGCACTCCATTGTCCCCACCTGGCTTAATAGACACACATGGCAACAAGTGTTTGTCACATCGCTTGGCCCCTTCATGTTTTTCCTGTTAGAACTTGGCTCACAATATCAGATTTAATGGAAGGTCGTGGCATCATGACTCACACAGCCAAGCAGGGTCTCTGGTTTTTACACGGACAAGTGGTGGGGCTGGAAGTCGACAGTTCCCAGTTTAACTGAAATTATTTGCTAGTTTTTCTGAAACGGCTTGCCTTTTTAAAAGGCAGCATGGCTAGGACCAGGGACAAGATGTATTTTCCTTAGGTGGAAGTTCGGGTGTTTTGGTATTTGTTCTGTCACTGTAGGATAACAGTTATCTCTGGGATCGAATAAATACAGACCTCTTGCCTGTCACATTTGTTGTTGCTCCGCTGATGATATCTCATTGATGTGTGCCGGCAGCTGCTCTGCAATTGTCTTGAAGTTATACACCCCGTGATACCACCAAACATATGCGGTTGCCAGGTTTGTTTTTCCACCATTTTGGGTATTACAAATGATGTAAGAATGCTATGGTGAAGGGTGTTATGTAATGGTTGAGCTAGCTGCTTTCTTCCTGTCTCTGCTAGTACCCACACCCTTCTGGGAGGGAAAGAGGAATATGAACGGAGGGAATGATTCAGTCAGTGACACCACTGTAGCTGTAACCAGAGTAAGAATCAATGGGACGGAGTCAAGGTGAGGACACACCACACATGGGGCTAATCAAGCCAATGTCAACTGAACTGTTGAATTCCAATGACATCACCCTCCCATGTGCATTCTCTTACTGTCAACTGTGTACCATGTCCTTGAACCCTCCCCCGTCACCAGAGAAAGCGGAGAGGAAACGGGACTTTCATGGAACAGTCCGCATGGAACAGTCCACATGGAATGGAAAGGAACAGGTCTGAAAAGTGTGAGAAACCAGTTGGCTGACCAAGTGGCCATTTTTAAGCACAGGGATATCTGAAGTACATCCATCCACACTACGCCCTTTGTGCCKTACTATACTTTATGTCATGATAGTAGAACTTGATCATTATCATATCTAGAATTCAGTGTGGCCCACTTGGCTCATGTCTAGCTCCCTCCACAGTGTCTTCCTCTGCTCAGCTGAGTACTTATCTGTTAAAGAATGCATCATTTTTTTACGGCTGTCCTTTGAACCTTTTTTAAAGGAATGCTTGCATGGGGAAGCATACACTTCTTTGGGATGTCATATCATATTATCCTATAGCCTATAATGGCCAAGGGCTGTCTTCCCCCACCAAACCATGTATTCTGTTAGTTAGCCTTCAGTGTCAGAGCGGCAGAAAGAAGACAAAGTTTAAAGGAATGTGTTCAATGCTTGGGCATCATATTACGTTAGCCTATTCTGTCATAACCATGAGCTGTCTTCCCAACCACAAATTCAGATTTCTCCCAGTGACGTCAATAAATGAATTTAACACTGAATCAAGTGAWTTCTCACTGCTGATGTGACACTGCTGTAACAAAATGTCGCCCTGACTTCTCCAGATAGTGTAGGCTGTGGAGACATTAACTTACGTTGTCGTGGCATTGTAAGTCGCTCTGGATAAGAGCGTCTGCTAAATGACTTAAATGTAAATGTAATGTTGTCAACATGTTTTCCTACATTAGTTAACGGTGTTGGGGAGGAAAGGTTCAACTGTATCCAGAATGCAGTTTTTACACAATAGAGGGAAACCTCCAGATTTGTTGGAGAGACTCTGCTGCTGTTTACGCCTAGGCCTGTTATCTGGTAAGGGCTGCCACATATACAGATGGGAGGCTTCACATGGTGTCCTAGTGTTTGATTTGCTTCACGTTGCACAAATGAAGCGCTCGTTTAAAACCGCATCACCATGGCGTTGACATTTAGCCTAAGCCAGTTGAGCTAGCCAACCGGAGCTAAAGTACCTCGAGGAGCACATAATGTTGGCTAACAAAACAGATATACTGTAGCAATACCATGTTAATGAGGTGTGTCTATTGCATATGTCAAAAGGTAATTAGACACTGGCTCTGTTAGGTAGAATATCTCTTCATATATCCCTGGGGCTGAGACAAACACTGGCTCTGTTGCTTGTTGTGAATCTGGATCATCCTGTGCCACAGCACTGATGCCCGCTGTGGCACTGGCAGACTGGTCTAGCAACAGGTTAGTTAGGCTATCTGGATGGAATGCCCTCGGTGGGAGCTGGGAGTGACTAAGGATGAAAACTGGTCAAACTAATCAGTGGGAACCTGATTACAAGGTGGTAATTCTGCTCAATGAGAGAGAGGAAGGACTGGCCATATTCAGAGGTCTGGATCCTTCTAAGTGGTTTGGACTCACTCCAGAGTTCCACAGTTGCTAGAAAGCTAATTGCTATGTTCAGCAGGGTATGTTTGCTAACAAAATAATGACCTGTCTAACTTGTTGGCCTGGCCATACCTCTGTTTTGACAACACTGCATCGAGGCTATTAACCCATACTTTACTACCACAGTCCATATGTACATCACTGGGTCTACTGGATGATCGACTTGTTAGTCTGTGTAGAGGTCTGCTAGAAGGCAATGTTCACTGTGTACAGGAGACAAACAAGGAGCCTCCAGATAAAATCGGCTGCTGAACCTGTTATTTAGTTTATTTAATCTTAACGAATTGTAACTTGAGATTTGATCCTCTCAGTGTTGAAGTGTCTTTCTTGGTTGGTGGGTTTTGTCTGCAGCAGATGCTCAACCTGTGCCCTGGTGTGTTAGTAGTTAGGCATAAACAAGGCTGCAAAAATCTGTGGTCAGAGCTCTCGTTGAGCCTATCAGTCAGCCCATCTGAGGAAGGAAGCACACTGCTGCGGCTTTACATGCAATCATGTGTTTGTGTGCGAAGTGGTCTCTCCCCCTCCCTGTGTAATTTAGCCTAGTTGTAGTCACCCACCTCAAGATGGGCTGTGATTGATTATTACTCCATCATAGAGGCAGTATTTTGGGATGTCTGTCACATTCCTCCTGATCCCACATCAGTGGTTAAACACTGGCATGAACACCACCAGTAAGGGAATTAGAGGACCATTTTTGGCATAGCAGGCTTGTGTCTAGGTGCCTATGAGTAGGCCTAACCATCCCATTCTGTTTCTCTACTTAAGTGTCTGTTGTCCAAATCAAGGCATGGATTGGGTCCAACTTGAGACGTCTCTAAGGATTTTAATTACGTCAGTCTAGGTGAGATAATTGACTTGGGCTTTTTTCCCCTGAGATTTTTCACATTAAAATTTGTCAAACAAAAACCAGTAATTGCAAAGTTAACTGTACAACTCTGCACAAGGATTACTTGTCAATTTCCACTGAAACTCTTTAAAAAATGCATGTAGTTGCAAACTTTGCATCTGCTCTGTTAAAGTAAATGCGTTTTTGTGTAATGTTCAGTGGAAATTAGGGTTCGGCCAAATCAAGAATTTCATATCAAATCTACAGAAGCATATGAGATCTAATCTTAAATGTCATTCATACACTCCAATATTGTCTAATAAAGAAAATGTATAACATGCATTGAATGTTAATATTGCAAAACTATCAAAATATATGATCATACACAGGGAATGTGACCAATATTTACAGTAATATACAAACACAATAATAAATTGGGATAAAAAAAAAATTAAAACACAATTTAGACATTGACACTTAAAAACGGTTTCAAGTCAAGCGCCTCGTTAAGGCCATGAGACCGTGTTGGTACTGTGGATCCAGAAAGATTCCCTTTGAAGAAGTTTCTTCTCAATGTCCCCTCCCCAGCATGACATCTTGACCATTTCTATTCAATGTATCTCAGAGAACTAATAGGATGTCCAGCTTGTACAAAATGAGCAGCAACCAGAATTTTTACAATTTAGCCTCACTGTCCGTATATTGCTGCGGTGCTCACTGAGCCGTGTCTTAAGGCTTCTATAGGCTTTCCCTATGTAAGTCAGACCACATATTTAAAAATGGGTTTCAGTTGTGGGTCAGTATCAATAATGTACCAGTGCTTCCTGATGTCCTTTCTGTTTTCCATGAGTTTGCCTTCAACTCCAGCACCTGCAGTAAGTACCTGGATGTGCGTATGTTCTTCAGCTTTTGTAGCTGTACAAATAATCCATCCAAAGGGCTTTGACTTCTCAAACATGTCAGAAAGCCAACACTATGATGCCCTGTCACCTTATTAATTGAGCCACTTACAAAGATTAACTAGCGAGTTAAACTTAGTGGCCGCGTTGATGCAGAATTCTGTGTATTTATGCCAGAAAAAAAATMAGAACGCATAAGTATCTTGCTGCGTTTTGTAAACACGTATGTTAAATGCTTTTTATTGGGTTCCCGAGTGGCACAGCGGTCTACGGCACTGCATCTCAGTGCTAGAAGTGTCACTACAGACCCTGGTTCGATTCCAGGCTATATCACAACCGGCCGTGACTAGGAGTCCCGTTGTGCGCTGCCCTATTGGCCCAGCGTTGTTAGGGTTTGGCCGTCATTGTAAATAAGATATKTTTTTTTATTTACCAAGTTACATAGTTAAAATAAAATATATTTCTGCTCGGCATCAGACTCATTTCATGCTCCAGTTGTACTTTCCACTCGGATAAGAATTCACAAACGGACATTCTATCAGCAGATGGCGCTCTGACTGTGTAGCTACTTTTCTCCTGTACTTTTCTCGATGTAGCCAGCCTACTTTTCTCTGGTAAAATGAAAGAAATTTAAGCAAAACATCAGGAAATGTAGCTGGCTACATTCTTTCTATGATAAACATTAGAAATATAATACCCATGCATAGTTGAACTAAATACCTTCATTATAAGCTCATTTACTTGTGGCTGCCAGCCAAATAGCTTTGCACAACTGTCATCTGATGAAAATAGCTTTTTTTTTTTTCTTCTGCCGAATGTGTTCCGCTAATGTATTTTCTGCGAAGGAAAACTATAGTTCCGTGTCCCTATTCAACCGGGGGTACTGCAGGGGTCTGTTAATATAAGTGGCATTTTTTTTATTTCAATATCTTTTGAGTGTAGCTAGCAACAACATAATGTATTGTTTTATTATATACCTGTGGTACAGAAGAGGAGAATATCATCTTTCTAATGTCAACTTTATTTCTCAACTCCTAATATTGAGGAAATTACACTTGCTGGAGTATGACATAGGCTTTGAATAAGCACCCGCAGATTGGCTACCAGTGTGGCAAGTGCCACTGGCTGCTGGTAAGCTTTCCTAAATTGGACATACATTTTTGCCAACACATGGCTAGCCTTTGTTTAAACAGCAGCTCTTAGCAAAAATGTGTTTGGAGTTACCCTTCTAGCTATTAGGCTGTTGCCTCCATTATAACTAGAAGAGTTATGTCAAAATAATGAAACTATCTACTAAAATGTTAATTACTTCTCCTTGCCATTATCATTCACCTGATATTGATAAGATGACATGATAAAAAAAAAAAAACTGCTAACGAATAATGTGGGTCGCTGGTTTGCCCGGAGGGGGTCCGTGGGCAAGAATTTTGAAGACCCCTGGCCTATTGCTAATCTGTCATGGTTTGATAACAGCTCAGGAGTGCATTGGCTTGTACTTTACTTTCTGCATATATTAATGGGCCGTCAGCACTGAACTTTTCTAAGAACGACCATTACATAACCTCACCTGTTTTTGTTTTTTTGTTTTTTAAAGGAAAGAAGCTAGCTTCCTGCAGGTGCTATTTTAAAGCAGGCCAAACTCAAAGAGCAAGCGCTCGTAAACAATGCTGCTGCAGAGTGCAGAAAGCAACCGTGTTTCCTGTAGTAACTTGGACAACAAACGTACCAAGGTCTTAGCACTACATAAATGGTTTCCAAATGTGTGAAAATGTATTTACACATGTCAAAACTGAGTAGGTGGGGTTTCAGAATGTGGCTGTGTTCAAGTGTATCAAATCCATGCTGCATTGTGGGTAAATTGACTACCTGACTGATCTACATATGTGTATGCTAGTTATGATGCAAAATTTGTTGGTCAGTCAGCATTTTTTTTATTTTTATGTTGAACAAGCCCAATCATACAGTGGGTTAGCCAGCCTACATCAATTTCCTTGTGTCTAAGGTCCACACAGCTCTGAGATCAGTTTGGGGAGTTTACTTGCCTATTGATTGATACAAATACAGGCTTGGGGTCAGTCAGGCAGAGGTTAGGGCTAGGCACTTTATGCCAGTCATTGTGCTGAAGTCACATGATTAAGCTTTGGGTCTCGTCGTTATTATCCGCATGTATGAGTTGACAATGTTATATTTTCTTGGGGTGGTTGTGGGTGTTAGCGAGCCGCTTAATTGGCAGGTTTATGGCTGTAGAGGAATTTGTTGACATGGCCCACGTTTTGTAAAAGATATAAGAGAAAGCCAGGGGAGCAAACCGTTATGAGGGTGATAGGCTGGGACTTGTTTAATGTGGCAATTCTCAACTTCTGTTCAAAGATTGACTTACAATCATTTGTAGATGTTAACGTAATCAATAGGCCCCAGTATTGAGTGAATACTGTGTTTGCGGAAGATACTCCAGACACTGACTCATGGCAATATGCAGGTTGACTTAAAAAAAAGAAATGTTAGTGTCAAGAGTCTTGTCCTGGAGGCAGAACTGAGCGATTTCCACTTAGGCCAGCTGCAAAGTCCAAATTTGCTAATGTAAAAGGGCCCTCTCTAGTGGCGCAGCAGTCGAAGGCACTACATCGCTGTGCTGAGGTGCCACTACAGCCTGGGGTTCGCTCTAGTGACTCCTTGTAGCCAACGGGGCGCTTGCGAGCTCACTTCGGTCGTCAGTTGTGGCTGACTTCCGGGTCATGACAAAAAATGCTAACCTGCGGGTAATATAACTGTTAGAATATAAACACAGGCTTCCTACCTCCATTGTCAGTGAGAATCTGAGAGCCCCTAGATTCAAAACTCCCAGCTGATCCTCCCCAAAGAGCCCCAGCCAGCTGCCAAAGCTAATGATACTGCTCCTCTGGATACCAGTCATAGCTCCAGTCTTAAAATTACCCTGCTACATTCTCCCATGCTGTCCTTATGGGACTGTCATCAGTCCGAGATCCACACCGCTGGGAATATCTGTCTACACTGTTTAGAAAACAGAGCGGGCTCAACATGCCTGGAAAACGAACGCCCCGAAGTTCACTATGGTGCAGCGTGTGGGTTCCAGGCTAGGCTACATCCGAATGTGGTTCAGTTGTTTAGCCCATCTCCTCTAGCGTATGGCCTAAACTATTATCCTAAAAAATAAATATTATTACGGTTTTCTTACACAACAAGCAGGTCAAGCGTAAAGGTTATCCTATGTAGGCTAATATGTATGTTTGTAAATCAGTTGGCTCATTATAAACCCTTGGGCCAATACCCACCACACCCCCATAGTTAAACCTGGCCTATATAGGCTAATTTCTTTAGGGACATATGCTTAATGTATTGCTCAAATGTATACACCTGTCACCATCAATGGACCAGTAGGCATCGTCTCTTTATAACCTATACAGGGACAGGATGCTACAGTCTGACAGCAGAGGCAACAGGATGTATGCAGAGTGGGTTAACCACTAGGTTACAGTAGGTGCCTTACTGCCTGCATGTCAGCCAGGCCTTGAATAAATGACTTCTGTTTTTTTATTTCAGTCTTGACATTTGTGCTTTGGTCCAACTCAAATGTGATTAATATCTATCAAGCTAGAATATCCACTAATTTAAAAAAGAACGTATTGATACAAGCCTGTAAATAGGAAGCACATGTGACAGCAGTGCATTTGATGTCGAAATATGGTCGTCAAGTGATTACGAATGTGATCTTCCCATCAATCCATAGGGTTGTTTTTAAATTATTTTATTTTTGTTTTCAGAGCTTGCGTTGGCCCAGCGCAAGTTTGCCCAGTCCCTGGGAGAATTCCAGTTTGAGTACATCGGCGATGCGAAGACCGACGATGAGAGGTGTATTGGTGAGTGTGGTGCTGTTACGACCTACAGCTGGGTGGTTCTGCCAGCGTAATCAGACAACCTTTGTTTTTGGTTCTGTGTCTACCACCAAATGAAGTGCTTGCATGTGTAATTTCCCAAACCCGTGGCATCTTTAGAGATGGAAACACCAGTACTTATGTCTCTCTTTCTGTGTGTGGTCTTATGTTTGTCTTGTCTCGCCTCCTGTTTGTGGGGGTGTGTGTCAAATGTTGTTGGTTACATACACATATTTAGCAGATGTTATGTCAGGTGTAGCGAAATGCTTGTGTTCCTAGCTCCAACAGTGCAGTAGTATCTAAAAACAATACACGCATCTAAAAGTAGAAGAATGGAATTAAGAAATAAATATTAGAACGAACAATGTCTGAGTGGCATTGACTAGAATACAGTATATACATGAGATGAGTGAAGCTGTATGTAAACATTATTAAAGTGTGTGTTCTGTGTCTTGCAGATGAATCCTTGCAGGAGTTCTCCAACTTCCTTAAGAACCTGGAAGACCAAAGAGAGCTGATGGTAAGCACTAACCAGTCGAGACCTGCTTTAAAAGCAAGGGGAAATACCTCTAAAGTCTGCTCTGCGTGTGTGAGTAAATTACAGTTCCTCGGTGGGTGGAAGGTTGAGCGATGCCGCTGTGTTGTAACCAGGGTCATGTTCATTAGGGGACACCGTAGCAAAACTTATTGGAATAGAAAATGTGTTTCTTATTAGACAAGCCTGGGTAGTCCCTGCTGTCTGTTCTTCTGATTGGTGTTTAATGAACATGACCCAGAGGAGAGGAGGCAGAGCCACCTTCACTGCACCTGTCCAAGGGTCACTGTCTGTGCCATCCCCACCTCTCTGGAGGCGGTGGGASAGAGAACCATTAAACACAACCTCAGAAGACATGACATACCAGAGTCAATGGAGTCATTCAACACTCACTGTTGTGTAGTGCTATACTAGTACACTACAGTGACACATGTTAAAGTTCAGTTACATCTGCTATACTGTATAGAGGAAYTTACAGCTGAACTGAATGTTGTAAATGTAGCCTGTTAGTGTTTTCTACCCATGCAGAAAAGACTGGTCTGTGTCCTAAATGGCACCCTATTCCTTCTCTGGTCAACAGTAGTGCACTACATAGGGAATAGAGTGCCATTTGGGATGCCGCCTAGGGTAACCCTGCAGTTTGCAACCAACCCAGCCTCTCTCGTTGAGTCACGGTGTTCGTGTGTCAGCAGATGGGTGTCTCCGTTTCACAGAATTATATCCCTCAAGGCTCCTGGCTCTATTATCCCTATTCCTCCATACCTCTATTTACTGTAGGTGTTGCTGAATCAATGTTTTAAGCTATAGCTTGTTGTCTCTTGGTGACTCATACAACATAGATAATGTGTTATTTATATTCTCCTGTAATGCAGCCTATGGCTTGTTCTAAGAGCTCGTACACGCCAATAGTGTTTGCCTGCCGTGAGTACTTGCGAACCTAGTGCAAACTGATTTTACATGGAGTCGCGCAACAGCACGCTGAACAAWCGGTAGACGAATGGGAGATCAATCTTCGGTGCAATGTGTGCGACCCTTAAAATATGGTAGSTAGCTACAGATACTGTATGGCATTTTGAAAAAAACACTCAATACTATTGTTTTACTTCCCTGACCCCTTGCAATCAGAATAGGGTATGTTCTGAATGTTTACAATGCATGTTATGTACTGTGTTTGCGCTAGAGATGGGGTCTATCGTTGCCATGTAACCGTTTCTACCAGGGCCTGGTTCAGCCCCAGCATCGCATAGCAGTATGGGATGACATCGCAGAGGACTGTGGGGTGGGCAGGCAGGCTCAGACATGTCCTGGAATCAACCCAGGGCAATTCCACGGTAACGGAATTGCGCTGAGACTCCGGTTCTTCACTTAAACTTTGAAATCAAGTTTAGCATACATTTTAACAAACCATACAACTCTATTCACAAGAACTACTTTTAACAATTTACATTTTACAAAAACACATTTACTGGAAACTGTGCAGATGGCAAAGTTTGAGTCCAAGTTTTCCCAAAACTCTTAAATAGCTGCTCTGAATTAAGATTCAATGATGTTTGCAAAAAAAATTGTCAGCTATGACATATTGACTTTGAGAATCTCTTGTGGTTAGTGAACTACCTTAAGTGAAGTGGAATTGCGGGAAAGGAATTTCATCATGGCTCCCTGATCTGTACTACCCAGAAATGCATAATTATGGATAAATGTCATTCTCTTCATGGTGATGTATCCTAACTAGGTACACAAAGGTAGAAATATGCAATATCCTCCTTTGCATTTTGGGGTATTTTTCTACACCCTGGCTATTTTAATGAGCTCTGCCCCCAAACAAGACCAAATATGAACCGATCATAGACGTCTATGGCTGCATTTAGAGAGGCATCCCAATTCTGACTTTCTTAATTAATTGGTCTTTTTGACCAATCAGATCAGCTCTGACGCAAAACCATCTGATGTGATTGGTCAAAAGACCAATTAGTGTAGATAAAGGGGAGGAGATGGATTAAAGAAGGATTTTTAAGCCTTGCGACATGGATTGTGTGTGTGCCATTCAGAGGGTGAATAGACAAGACAAAATATTTAAGTGCCTTTAAACTGGAAATGGCAGTAGGTGACAGGCACCAGTTTGTGTCAAGAATGGCAACGCTGCTGGGTTTTTGACGCTCAACAGTTTCCTGTGTATCAAGAATGGTCCACCACCCAAAGGACATCCAGCCAACTTGATACAACTGCAGCAGCATTGGAGTCAATATAGGCCAGCAGCCCTCTGGACTGCTTTCGACACCTTGCAGAGTCCATACCCCCAATGAATTGAGGCTGTTCTGAGTGATAAAAGGGTGCAACTCAATATTAGGAACGTGTTCCTAGTGTGTTTTACCCTCAGTATAGTACAGTTCCGTGAGTAGTGTACATTATAGTGTGTTCAACCTTGGTGTTCTCTGCTGTGTACTGTGCTGTCAACTTCTGAACCCAACTCTTTGTGACTACTGTGATTTCCCATTTGAGACAATTCAATTGCAAAAACTCTGTTACCGATTTGGTAATGGATTTTCAAGTTTTAATCACTTCATATTTCATAAACAATTGATAGGTCTACCTTATGACTTCTGTGAACTTTCATTATGCTCCCTGATGAGGGAGAGAAATTGGAAAATATCTTAAAGATATGTGAGTTTCTGGTAATGGAATTAAGTCAAGGCAAAGTTTCTTAAACTTACAGAAGGCAGAGTTCTTTCTCCAAAATATAAGTGTTAATATTAGTTGCCAGGGGTCTTTACTTTAATTCAACATTATACTGTTTTGATGTATATCTAAGTTAAGAAAATCAAAACCTTTGCTTAATCAACATTTTTAGGATGGAAAATGGTTGACAAAAGTATATGCCTTGATTTCAACAACAACAAAATATGGAACTCTAGCTTTGATTTGACACCAAATTTGACATGCTCCTTTGAGCGTCACATGTTGGTGCTCATGGTTCCTTTTACATGGACATGACCCCCAGCAACAGGACCTTTAGCAGAGACGGAGGAAGGTATGATTCAGAGAGGGAGATTTGGCAGGGCGAGTGATCAATAGGACAGGGCCGTTGATTTCCAGCTGTCATGTGACTGGGACTAGTGTACTTGAATGTGTTGTGGATGCTTGTAAAAAGTTATACAACAGGCAATTTTCACTGACTTTATGCTGTCATTAACCCACTGCAAGTATTGTGACCTTTGGCTTTCCATTGGAATGTTATGTCAACGGTCAAATCGGAGGGTGCTTATTTGTCCTTTTTCGCTTGGCTACCTGCCGCCTCTTAGGCTGGGTTTACACTCGAGCGGTCCTCTTGACAATACGTCACTGATGCTTCCGTGAAGTTAGACATTTTGGCATGCACTGAAATCTCCATGCTGAGCTTGTGGCGCCTCTACAGAGAATGCCTAGTGGAGTGTAAGTCCAGCCTAACACTGTACCTGTGAAATAAATGAAACACTTTTGTGGAATATGTCCTAATATGGTCATGTCTTATCTCTTGCTCTCTTAGATGAAGAATATTACAGAAACGCTAATGAAACCGCTGGAGAAGTTCCGAAAAGAGCAACTGGGCTCAGCMAAGGTACTCTTATCATATGCCATGACACTGCTTAATMCKGTCTGCTTGTTAATGYTCTCATACACGCAAAATCCTGTGTGCTCTGAACACAGCTATAAAGTAATACCCTTTTCACAACACTGAGCCGAACCAAGCTGTACTGCCCTGGCCTGGTTGTGCATGCACCATAGTTGCAGAAACCATGCTGGAAAGAGGAATGTGAAATGAAAATATCAGAGCCAGATAAGTACGTTTTTGGTCGGCACGATAATGTGAAAAGGGTAGACAGTATCTTTTATCAAAATGCCTGTCTAGGGAGTTCCAACTCCCTTAATTGTAATGTGTACCTCTTTATATCATGTTCTGAACATTCCTTTGGTCAGTGAAACTAATGCAATATTACGATGTTTGTCCTACTCACTTCTCTTATCTCGCTCTCTTACCATGCTCTTTCTCGTTCTGTTCCTCTATACTATGCCCTTTTAAGGCGGAAAGGAAGAAGTATGAGAAGGAAACTGAGAAGTACTACAGCTCCTTGGAAAAGCTTTTGAACATGTCAGCAAAGAAGAAGGAACCGCAGCTACAGGAGGTACGTTGTTGAATACTTTTACCCTCGCTCTCGTGTGTATATATTTATGGAAAAGAGGCCGAAAAGACGGGCCCCAACATCTTCCCAACCCCAAAATGGCTGGAAAGGATATTTGCTTAGGGAGAAGTTCCTGACCCATAGGATGGCACCCTATTCCCTGTATAGGGCACCACTTTTGACCAGAGCCCTGTACACTGTAGTATATCCTTATACAAAGGATCGCTCCACAAGCCTTCACAGTGAAATACATATAAACTTTGTTGATAACCTAAAGGGTTTATTTTCCCATTACCAACCCCAATATAATCCACACTGGGTCTGTAAAGCTTGATAATGTATCTGAAATCTCAGGATGTCTTGAGGCGCTCCAAAAGCTACTGCCTCAGAGGTACGACCTTGGTGGCTGGTACAGAAACACTGAACATGACTTTCCTTTCCGAGCAGGAAAGAGAAACTCGCGCCATACTCTAACCCTAGGCCTGTGGACACTCATACCGCTCCACACACTTCAGCACTACAGAGATGAGCCAAGAAGTCTGTGTGCATCCCAAAAGTCACCCTATCCCCTAACTTACCATATAGTACCTTAGACATGCAGTCTGGTWTTAGATTGTGTATGTAATATACCCTAAACTCCCCCTCACTTAACAATTTATTTTGTATCCTATAGATTGCCCTTGTGGGAACTGTTCTGTTCTTCCCTCACTGACTCTTGTGGTGTATTCAGTGAGATTAAACTTTCTGAATATTTCAGGTGGAAATGTAAAGAATAGAGCTAACAATTCCAAGTTATACGTGAGGCAATCATATCTGTTCTATGCATTACATTTCTGTATTGTGATACCCTCCTGAACAGACCCCAGGGTTCCGTGTTTGGAACAGAGATTGTAATCGGGGCACAGTAGTGTGTGTATATATGTGTGTGGTGTTCACAGCCTCGTAGCCGCGAGGCACCGTCTGAACTCCCTCAACTAATCTGTCATACTGTACACGTCATGTGACAGGCCTGAGGCACAGGCCCGACCTATGGCACTAATGGAAAAACTACCAGCCGCTAATGGAAAAACTGATGCTCTGGATTGAACACAATAACATATTGAACAGGCTATACAGTAAAGTGGTAAATAACATTGAATACTGGGATGTTGTGAAGATCCAGTCAAGCAAACCATGTAGCCTAATCAATTAGCATATTAGTCAACCAAACGTTAAACTCGCCAGTTGATTGGTCACTTTTTTTGGGGGGGGCTGTCATACACCATGTCATCAGTGTCTTAGCCCTTCAAAGTCTTTACCAAAGTTATCAAAAAAGCGTAATACTTTCTCAGCTCATCCTTTCTGTCTGGGCCTCTGTCTGAATCCAGTACGACTGAAGCTAGGCCGTGATCTCCATCTATCTGTGTAGAGACCTGACTGTACTGTATAACAACGCTGACATTTTCTCTCTCTGTCCTCTGTTGTGCAGGCGGACAGCCAGGTGGACACCATTAGACAGCACTTCCAGGAGGAGTCTCTGGACTACGTGTGTAAACTGCAGGAGATCCAGGAGAGGAAGAAGTTTGACTGTGTGGAGCCAGTGAGTGTTACAAAATACATTATCACACACACACTACACTGGGTGGACAAAACATGAACTCCTTCCTAATATTGTTTGCGACAGTTGTCAAGTTGGCTGGATGTCCTTTGGGTGGTGGACCATTGTTGATACACACAAACTGTTGAGCGTGAAATCCGTCAGCGTTGCAGTTCGACACACTGCAGCCATACCCCGTTCAAAGGCACTTCAATCTTTTGTCTTGTCCATTCACCCTCTGAATTGCACACATACACAATCCATGTCTCGAGCCTTAAAAATCCTTCTTTAATCCATGTCCGCCCCTTCATCTGCTCTGATTTTAAAGTGGATCTAACATGTGACATCAATAAGGGATCATAGCGTTCACCTGGTCAGTCTGTCATGTTCTTCATGTTTTGTACGCTGTCTATGTTGTACTCCCAATGGGCCTTAAAGGAAATATTCCCTTTTTTAAATTATTTTTTATGTTACATTGTATTTGTACATCTGAGTGATGTTCTATCGATTTGTGGGGGGGTTAATTTTAATGTTTATTTGTATCTGCGCTGTTCTGCGTTCAAGCAGGCAGAAACACAGCCAGTATGACGAGTTTTGCATCATATGACATTTGGAGCCAGTGAGTGAATGAACTGCTGGCGAATGCACCTTTAGTACTTGTCGAGCCTGGTCAGCAGTTCTCCTTTACAGTGCTCATTAACTTAGTGCTGATAAAGTAGTGTACACTACAGTTAGTGTTTTTATATAGGTTCCCTAGCAGTCAAATTAATTTTTTATTTTTTTTTATAAACCAGCTCAAAGTGAGTTCTTCAACTGATTTTTCACAATGACTTCATTCCACGTAAACCCCTGAGAAATCAATGTGAGAAGTGTAGACAGCCTCGGGTTACAATGCATTAAAATGTCATTGCACTCTTCATTGTATCCCATGTTTTCTTTCTCTCCCCAGATGCTGGCTTTCTTTCAGACAGTGTTCACCTTCTACCACCAGGGATTTGAGCTGGCCAATGACTTTAACCACTACAAGAAAGCCTTACAGATCAATATACAAAATGTGAGATATTAGTCGTGTCTTATTAGATTTCTATTTTAAGATGGAATCGGCATTAGGGGAAACAGCACCACTGTCCCTCCCTCCCCAGCACCTTTTGTTGTTTTTGTTCAACATTTTTGCAMTGCAGATTCTGCTATTCTATCGAGATGCAATGACGTCCGAGGGGGGGGGGGGGTTGTGATTTGCAGTAACTTTTGTTGTAATAGCCCAAACTGACATGGTTTTTTCACCATTAAGGATTCCAGTTTTAACCACATAGTACAAGGATGTCGGTATACTGTATGAAACAAAGTGGTGTAAATGTAGGTAGGTGGCAGGTGTCTGAGCAAGGCACGTCACCTTAATTGCTCCTGTAAATCGCTCTGGATAAAAGTYTCTGCTAAATGACAAACATTTAAATGAGGTGGTCATTTCATTCAATTTTAGGATGATATATTACGTTTTTGTCCTAGAGGGACATGTCTTGTACACACAGTATTGCTCTAAATACTATAGATTACACACATCACAAAAACTGTACATACACCCCATGTTATACATATTCTACATTTGAATGTTGGCTCATAATATATCTAAAGTTGATCTGCTTCTAGTGGGACTTTCCCTAGGTACTTGAGGTGCTTTCTTTTTGACTCACTCACTCTATTGTTAATTGTCTTAGTGTTTTGATTATTTTCTTTGACCCCAAAGCTTTTACTTTCACTCACTCTGGGATGTCAGGGGAGTTTCCAAAGGGAGCTCTGCAGATTTTATTTTCCAGTGGCTTTGCATTGTGTGATTGACCCCTGCATGACCATTTTAGCTAGGGTCACAAGGGGTGTCTTCCTTCCTTGGGTGTGTCTCCCGGTAGTCAAAATGTACTACATTGTGAAACTTGACCAAAAAAACAATTAACCATAATTTAAGGTTAGGGTTAAGTATACGATTAGGGGAATAGACCAGGTTGGGTTTCATTTTTAAATCAGATTGGAGAGGAGTTACTTTACCCCCGGCTTTGCAGCTTGGCCCGATTAGTAACAAGACCCCCCTCCCCCATATAGACACGGAGTCGGTTTGAGGGCACGCGGGTGGAGGTGTTTGAGCTGATGAAGAGGATAAGGGAGGTTCCCCAGGAGTACAGACAGACKAGCCCCATCAGCAGCGAAGGATARCTCTACGTCCAGGAGAAACGTAAGGATAGAGGAACGACGTGTTTGTCCAAGAGGTGGGCAGTTTAAACTGATTGTGTTCCAATGAAATGTGTGTTCTCGTCCCCAGGGCCCCCTCCTTTTGGTTCCAGTTGGGTGAAGCGTTACTGCACYTTRGTGAAGGAACAGAAAATCCTACACATGGTCACCTTTGACCACAGGTCAGGAGGAAAGATGGTGAGTCGTGACCCATACAATCAAAGACAGGTTGTGGAAGCTATACAGAGTATGGTCCAAGTAGCACATCAAATGATTGATTATTCAATGTGTGTATCCATCCCTATTCAAATACAACTATGAAGTCATTTGTCAAATCGACAATTACTATTGAAACCCGCATTAAAAGTGCAGTCTGTAGTCATTTTATAAGGAATGACTTTCTTGCCTTCAGAACAGGCTCTCTGAACAGTGATTCTCTCCCTCAGGGCGAGACTGAGTCGGTCACCCTCAAGTCTTGTGTCCGCAAAACCACAGACATGCTGGACAGGCGGTTCTGTCTCGATATAGAAATCACAGACCGGTATGTCGTCGCGTCGCACTACACCCATTACATTTCTCAATCACTTTAGTCATGTGTTCTCTGTGGTAAGACAAACTTTCCACAACCACCTGTTAAAGTGTCTCGTCTCATCTAGGAAATAAGGGGGATTTTTAGATGGATTCCCCTCAAAGATCACCAGACGTCAATGACTCATACATTTAGTACATAAACCAAGGGGGTCGGTCAGTACCATCTGGGGTGGGGGTGAGGTCTGTGCCATTAGACCTGTAAAATGTGATTGCCACACTTGTAGCTTATTCATGCACTGTTGGCAGCCTTCCCAAATACATTAACACTCCCCATTTAACAGGCTTGAAGCCTTCGCTCCACACAGGTCCTGTGTACAGTAGAGCTGAGAGCTGCTCTCCCTAGCCTAACACAGCGTTGGGTTGGAGAGGATTTGTCATGAACGATGGCCCCTCCACATAGCTGAGAGGATTCTCTATGCTCCTCCGCTACACCTGGTTGCAATAGATATGGCTCTTTATGTCACTCTGCTGGACCAAACTGCTATTCTGTCTGGGGTATTAATAGCAACAGCAACCCCCAAGCTTAGAGGGTTTGAAATTTGTTGCACCCCCGGTGCCTGCTTGTCAGCCTGCAGATGTAAGGTATTTGGTATCCGAGTGCAACAGGTTAGGGTTAGCCTGATGTGGTAGCCTATTATTAAAAACTAGGGTAAATGAAGCTCAGCTATTCCTGTCTTTTTGCTATTTAAGAGGCCAGCCCCTCTGGCACATTTTAGGACTGACTCTAGATCAGTCTTAGACACATGAATTGACGTAGTAGTTTGTTGGAACCCCAGGCCCAGTCTGACAGACAAAATTAGATGAGATTGACTGTACTTTACAATCCCCAAGGGTGAAATGAGTTTGTCATACAGCAGCCATAATTAAAAATGGAACAAACCCTCACGCCATTTTAAAGAAAAACAATCACGGCTATTACAATAAATAATTGTGCGGTGTGTTCTGTTCCCAGKCCGGGAACGGTCCTCACGGTCCAGTCGCTGTCGGAAGATGACCACAAGTTCTGGATTCACGCCATGGGTGGGAAAGAACCAGTGAGTAACCACATCATCCTGACAGCTCCACTGTAGTTTCTATTGTCTATTGAACYCTACTGAAATTCTATGAAAGTGGTACATTAATACCAGCAGAAGTGTTTTTTTGGTTTGTGGTAACCTCTTGGATAMCAAATGATCTGTGGAAAGCTACATATTATTTTTTTTTCAGGCTGGGCAGTACTTGGGTAAAACCTATTCAAAAGAACGTGGAAGTAAGTATACAAAGATTAGAAGCTCCTGATCTCAATCATTTCAATGTAGTCTCTGTGATAATTCAAAATGACATGGGGATAATTAAAATAACTGTTGTCATGACTCTGCAGTCGACGCACAGCTAGATGGCGTAGGATTGTCGTTTGTGAAGAATGCCATCAACGCCATTGAGACGCGAGGTAAGACGATGCATGATGACAATAGAAGGCCTAGGCAATATAAAGCCTACAGAAGTGTACTTTGAGGTTAGCTGACTGGCCTGAGCAGGGGTGGGCATTAATTTTGTCTCGGTGGGCGGGATCGGGGTTTCAGATTTCAGGGGATGGCCTCACATTTTTTTCCCCCGGACTGATTTGGCTGCCAAAAGCAATTTATGGGCCAGAAAAAGGGCAGGTATTTGAAAGTATAAATCCGTTATTTATATGTACATTCTATCAAGTTTTAGCGGTTCAAGAGTGGCCAATGGTTGTGTTAGTTTAGTTTTTTTACTCAAACCTCCCTCGTGCTGAAGTTTGCCCACCCCTGGGCTAGAGGGTAGAGCGGTAAAGAGGGTTTTGTGAAATGTTGTGATGTCTCCCTTTTAACACATGAGGGCAGACTTGGACCAATATCCACTGTTCATAGTTTCCAGATAGTGGTGCAACATATGCACTACTGAGTGTACAAAACATTAAGAACATCTTACTAATATTGAGTTGCACCCCCTTTTGCCCTCAGAAAAGCCTCAATTCGTTGAGACATGGACTCTGCAAGGTGTCGAAAGCATTCCACAGGGATGCTGACCCATGTTGGCTGGTGGACCATTCTTGTAAAAGAGGAAACTGTTGAACGTGAAAAACCCAGCAGTGTTGCAGTTCTTGACACACTCAAACCGGTGCGCATGGCACCTACTACCATACGTTCAAAGGCACTATTTTGTCTTATCCATTCACCCTCTGAATGGCACACACACAATCCATGTCTCAATTGTCTCCAGGCTTAAAAATCCTTTAACCGGTCTCCTCCCTTTCATCTACACTGATTGAAGTGGATTTAACAAGTGGCATCAATAAGGGATCATAGCTTTCACCTGGTCAGTCTCTCGGAAAGAGCAGGTGTCCTTAATATTTTGTACACTCAGTGAAGAAGCCCACCTTTTGATTTGAGAGAAGCTGTATTTCCAAAGTTTATCCATTCATCCTCTTATGATTGTTTGTGCTATTAAGGGCCATGTAAACTGTCTGTTGTCAGGTATCAATGACCAGGGCCTGTACAGAGTGGTGGGGGTCAGCTCCAAAGTCCAGAAGCTCCTTAGCCTAATGATCGGTAAGACATGCTCATTTATCACCCTTTAAAATAACTGTCCAGTGAAAATCACTCATGCCCAAATAATGCTGTTGACTCATCCTATACTCATATTTGAGGCTAAAGCATAAATTGGAGGAAACATTAAAATCCCTCAACTTGTATCTCCAACAAAAAAGGCCTGCTATTGTCAGAATGTCATCCTGTGTAAGATTAGCTGGCCAATCGGTGGTCTGCTCGCATGACTGTTTTTAACGACCGGTATAACGCCCACACCATTCTGTTGGTATGACCACACCATTCCAACACACAAGCTGCTTTTTTTAACATGCTTTATTACATATATGGCGGAGGAAAACGATTTCGCTCATATTGTACTTAATTATAGGTCATATTTCATAAAAAATTGAACCACTGGACAGTTAAATTGATACAGTAGGCATTGTGCACCCGGTCTGATCTACTTAGTAGTATTCAGAGTAATGGTTTCCTGTGACTTAGACGACGATGTAAGGCTCAGAGTGCAACACGTGCTGCTGGTACTGCATTGGCATTCAGATAGCCGGGGGGTGCCTGAGGCCCCCTTCCTGCCTGTACCMGCCGTCCTTGCAGGGACTTCACTTGAGTCGCTCAGCGGGAGCTGGACATCTGATTTCCTCGCCATTCTCCCCCGTCTCTCCTCTAAACACTCTCTCTCCTACTCTTTCTACCCCGCAATCCTCTCGTTCTTTTATCCCCCTTTATCCTCTACCCCCCTTTTTCTTACCTTTCCCCCTCTCGACGACTGCCCTTTAGTAGACACCATCTGTGTCTAGTCAGCTGTGTTCTGAAACTGAATGGCAACAAACCCAGTCTGCCACCAGGCTGTCCCAGAGCCCACTCCAAACTTCCCACCTGAACCTGCCGACTCATACTTCACAGCCCATTAGCACACTGTCTGCTGGTGTAGACTGGGTTCAGTTAGTATCGGTTTTCTTTCAAATACCATATGGACGCAGGTAACTCAGTTGAGATTTCGGTCACCAGTCATTTATTTGAGATACTTTCATATCTCACCCACTAACATGGGCGGAGTCCAATCAGAGGTGATGGATGCGGGGGGGGGGGGTGCAGTTAGTAATGACCAGATAGCCGCCCTGTGCATAGTTGACAATTCACTGGAACAGACGTAGGGAAAAACTCCAGTTCAATGGAGGGGTTAGAACGAGGCCAAAGTAGCAGAAGTGGATCACATTATTTTCCCACTGTGCTCACAAATCTGTGATAACAGTGGATTGGCAGAACTCATAAAGCTTAGCATAGAGAATGGATATTTTACAGCTGGGAATTTCACTGCTGGGAATAAAGAGGTAAAAGGACTTGTATACTACTAGTGTAGTCAGCCATGTCCCAATACATCTGTAACAGAGTACTATGTGGGTTAGTTCATATTGATGTGCGCATTACAGTAGCTAAAAGACACGCACACCACTCTCCCACCATCTGRAGCTTTGTACACACACATTTGGCTGTTGGCCTTCTAGGAAAACATTTGGTCCAGCCTGTTGATGTTGGACAGGACACTGTTCTGTGGGTAAATAAACACAGCCCTTCTGGTTTTAGTACTGAAGGGAATACAGTCAAATGAAGTAAATAAATGGCCCAGAGCAGCAACCTACCTCCCACCAAGTCTAACCCCTTGGAGACCTCCTGGTGACCTGAGGCTTGGCCTTGCACCAACCTCTGACTCAAACACACAACTATGGTGGATTATTCATCAGGTCAGCCCAGTATAGGTAAGCCTGGCTCGGTCCAGTTTGACTCAGTAGTGTGAGAAGGGTGTACTTTAATCCAGCCAGCAATCACCACGGGGCAGAACTGCTCCTCAAGACTACTGCAATGCTTTTATCCACATAAGACACATTTCACGTTATTTATAGTTTAGCTTCTTTGCAGCCATTCACTTCACCATAGGGTTTTTGTTACAATACACTAGGTGACAGAACAACTTTAGGCTCAGGGTATCATGGGAATTGGAGTGTACTCTACTAAAGTATAAAAATGTATTGGTGCTTTGTATAATTTGTTGATTATGTGTTGGAGTTTAAAACCTTTTGGATTGTTTCATTACAGATGAGAAGAGTAATGATGTGGATCTGTCTACGTGTGAGGACTGGGATGTGAAAACGATCACCAGCACACTAAAGCTGTATTTGAGGTAGGAATCCTTTGTCTATCAATCACTCAGTCTGCTACATAATCGCTAGGTTATGTATTCATGTAGGCTATTATGTCTTATTAGCAAATGGCAAGCTGTGGAGACTTTATTCTAACTGTTCGTCATTGTCTGAGTTTGAAGTTATTCTACTCCGGGGGTAGAATCATAATCATTTCCTGGAGCTCAACTCATGCAATGCAACAGGACATTCACATTGCCGCATAGACATCCATGCATTTAAATTCAGACACATAATCAATCCACTTCATCAACCGACCCTGTCTCTGACTTCATTATTCCCAGTCGCTGTGTGTTCTAGGAAATCCGTTGTTGACCTGAGACGCACTTGGTAATTGGTAGGGAGTCTTGGCCACTTTCTAGGAAGAAGAGCTGCATCCCTGGCTTCACATAGTTTATCATCCATCTTTGAATGTATTGATTAGGTGACCAGGMGAAAAACAAAATGGTGGCCTGTGGCAGGTATTTTAACTACAATTTACCGCCACACAACCAAGCAGTGATATGAATACATTAGCATGATAGGGATTTATTATCATTGTTTCTCTGATCAAATCAATCACTCAAATTAGGTTGGATGCCACATATTAAAGGAATCCTGTTTTTTAGTTCAATGGGGCAATCGATTATATAGATTAAGTTATTGTTGCTTTTTCAAATGGCAATTAATTTAACTGAGTCCTAGATTTGTTATAAAAACACTTTGCAAGGTAACAAGTTAAATGTACCCTAAAGCTAAGCCAAAGTTTTCTGTTAGCTAACTGAAACAAACTCGCACTGCATATTCTGACGCCAATGCAATTATGGTATCCAACGGAAACTAATGAGTAGCATCCCTTCAGTTTATGCAGCACTACAGTATGCAAATGTCAGGTTTGGCTCGTTATGGAGCGATTTACTGAATAAAATTATAGCCAACTTATCGTTAACCCCAGGCCAGTCTGTTCACTTTCTTCTGCACTTGTTTTGGAATTAGTTTATTACGCTTGTTCAGTACTCCATGTGCTGTAAAAGGTTTAGTTATCAAAATTAAATTATAAAAGATTGACAAGTTCACCAGTGCAATTGCCATATAGCCTATTAAATAATAAACTTGGAGTGAGCCAAGACCATTTTTCCATCAATTNTGTTGTGACTGGCCAGGTTTTGCTGCCCGCAAGCGACCCTTACAGGAAGTAGTTTGATGTTGCTCGCTGTGGGTCATGGGACTGACACTCTCCCAGGCTGGTCCCAGATCTGTTTGTGAGCTCTTGCCAACTCCTATGCTCGTTGGCCTCCCGAGTTGCGCAGTGGTCTAAGGCACCGGGTTGGATCACAACCGGCCCTGATCGGGAGTCCCATAGGGCGGCGCACAATTGGCCCAGCGTCGTCCGGGTTTGGCTGGGGTAGGCCGTCAWTGTAAATAAGAATTTGTTCTTAACTGACTTGCCTAGTTTTAAATAAAGGTTCAATAAAAAATTGCCGTAAATTGGCATGACTGCAGAAATAGATATGGTCCCAGGCAGCGAACTACCTTTCTGGTTTATGTCAAGGAGTTTTCCCTGTTTCATAATGAAACCTGACAGTCAGCCAGTGGGATTAGAGTGTTGGACAAGTAACCGAAAGGTCGCTAGTTTGTCCATCCTGTCGGCTCGGGAATTCAATCTGTCTGCCCTTGAGCGATGCACCTAACCCTAATTTCTCCAGGGWCTCTGGTTATGGCAGACCCTGCCCCATTCTCCAATGGTGTCTCAGGGAGAGTTGGGATATGCCAAAAACACATTTCCAACTCACCCATTCATATTAATACACTTTTATAAGCACTCGCTAAATTATAATTAAGATGACATTTAGATTGCTACTGAGATATTGCAGATGTCAGTTACACATTGCACACATCATATGATGTTTTTGTTTTTTTACACAAGCAATCTAACAATCTAGAAAACCTTCCAATCATATGATGAAATTAAACTCATCCATTGAGTCAACTGAAACCTTATTACAGGCTTAAGTCTGCAGTAGAGACAGTAGATTTACTGTAAATCGTCCTGCAGCTCCATCCTCCATCTGTCTTCCTCTGGCCTGCTGCAGAGCCAGAGGGTCAGCCTCTCTTCTCCTTCCCTGCTCCTCTGGTTCCTCAGGGGAGGCTAAGTAGCCTTGGCACAGGGCCTGGTGCAGCACCGTGAAAGGACCTTCAGAACTTGGTTATCTCACTGTGGCATGGTGCGCCATCTAATTCCATCCCCGACACAGCCACATTAATCATTGTTGTGTGCAGACCCTATAAAACAGTGCTGCATCTATTTCTGTCCACCCCCCCCCATTCTTCTGCGCTCTCTTTTGCTCTCCACCTCTTCTCTCACTTTTGCTCTATGCATTCTCTTTCCTGTCTCTCTCTAGGAGTCTTCCTGAGCCACTGATGACCTATGGACTCTACAAAGACTTTATCGCCCCTGCAAGTAAGTTTGGGCCGTCCTCTTCACTCGCAATACAGCTCTTCTCAAAACAGATGTAAAACCACTCACAGGAGTGTAGGCGCAGGGCAAAGGAACACTTCTGTTTTATTGCACGTTATCAATGAGTGCAATGCTGTGTGCATGACTAGCAAGTGTTTGTCTGTGAGACAATTCATCGTCTAAGTGTCCCAGCGCAGTTAGATTGGTTATTAATCATTTTCATTGTCTCAGTAGTTCTATGGAAAACGGATGCCAGCGTAACTGTTTTGAATGTTCCACATCTTGTAGAGTCTAAACWAATGCTTGTTTTCACGGTTTTCCTCTGTAAAAGTGCCTTAGCATGTACCCTTAAAGCCTTTCATGTGACCCAGAGATGTCTTCATCTCTCTCACACACACTTTAATTCAACCTTCATCTGCCATTAAAGTAACCTTTGGTTCTTTGCATTTAAGGTAACTTAAAAAGGAAATGTTACCACCTGTTAAACACTATAAATCCTAGTATCTTACACTAATGTCCTCAAATGGCCCAGTGACTTTGAACAGAGAAACATGACAATTTCCTTCCCTATATAAATCTTACTCCAATAGCCTGCCTGACATGTCCTGAGTGATCCCTAACATGAATTACCCTCAGGCCCATAATTGGATCACGATGGAGTGTTTTTATCAGCTGTTTGCAATGCCCTCATAATGCAGGTACAGAAATGCATTAGCAATAAAATATTTTCTGAAAGATGACAGCATCCATAAGCAGCTTATTCCCTCATTCAGATTTGTGTCGTTCCATAGTAATGGGGGGGGGGGGGGGGGTGCATGCCGGGCTTTCTGTGTGTGGGCAGTAGCCATCAGATGCCTGTGTGTGGGTGTGAGGAAATGTTTAAGGGGATGATCTTGTGGGTTTTATCACAAACCCGGTTTTACACGGTAGCTTTCTGTAGTATAAAGCTATCTCTCTATAGCCAGCAACAGTAGCCTACATATCCTCTGGCAAAATTCACTCATGTCTAATATCAGCGTCAAAACAGGAACTGTGCTGTTCATCGCCATTCTCTTTTTTGTTTTGTTAACCCTTTACTGCTTTCTTTTAAATATGAAACAACCCGTTGTAGCCTACACTAGCTGATAAAGCCAATGTAAACGGCATCCATTGTTTTCTTGTGTGGTAGCTTGTACTGGGCTAAACAGTGACTGTTTTGTGCTGTCATTCTGTTACCAAACTTTGRATCTGCACTGTTCTTCAACTACATGCGTTTTTGGAACTTTTTCAGTGAACAATTTRYYAAGTRGTCCTTGTGCATTGAGTTGTGTGGTACTTTAACTTAGCAATCATTGGTTTTTGTTTGGCGTACATTTTTAAAGTGGAAAAAAATGCGAGTCTCCGCATTCTGTTACCGTGGAATTGCCTTACTGTAACTGCACCAAWATTGACTAGAGCTGCCGACAKATTTTAAAKGGACGACCCTGTGTCTCCAGTGAATAGATCCGGAGTCGGTGGTTCCACATCTCCTACTGTGAKTGCTCCTTCCAGAGTGAYATCTGACTGCACCAGAGCGCTCGCTGCTCAATCCAAAATGTCTATGGTTGGATTACCACGGGGCAATCCAAATCCTTCTTGTTCTATGCTGTGCAGTTTCTCCGTTGTGGAGTCTTTCCACCTAAGGAATGGATAGTACAGCACTAATAACACAAATGTTTTTGGATGATTCCAATTGTATTTTTTTGCCAGGGAGTCAGGCTGAGACCAGTCTCTTTAGCAGATGAGCCCTGCATACACATCAATCAACAATGACACTATACATATACGCATCCATTACACTATAAATGAAAAGCGCAAACAAAACATGAAAAGCAAAACACAATCATATGAAATGCATTCATTTAAAAAGCCTTCTAACATCCATCTGAATTGCCCTAAAGGCACCAACTCCACCAGCTTTAAGGAGTTTTGCATATCTGTCATGAGAATTATYTTCTCATGTTCATTAACCAATTAAACTACTCAGTCTGCTATCAGGATTTGTAGGATACTGATAAATGAAATCAGACAGGCCAGTCTACAATAGTCATMAATGTTTWTTTACGAGAGCTCTGCTTAWCATTTCCTGTACATTGGTCTATATACCTCACATTTTGTCAAATGTCCCTCTCAGAAACAATGACAATATACACTGCTCAAAAAAATAAAGGGAACACTTAAACAACACAATGTAACTCCCAAGTCAATCACACTTCTGTGAAATCAAACTGTCCACTTAGGAAGCAAC